>NC_034601.1:79085423-79090255 GCF_900095145.1 Mus pahari | reverse complement strand
AAGTCAGGACTGGAACTCAAGCAGGTCAGGAAGCAGGAGCTGATGCAGAAGCCATGGAGAGATGTCCCTTACTGGCTTGTTTTCCCTGGCTTGCTCAGCTTGCTCTCTTATAGAACCCAAGACTACCAGCCCAGAGATGGCACCACCCACAAGGGGACCTCCCCCCTTGATCACTAATTGAGAAAATACCTTGTAGCTGGATCTCCTGGAGGCATGTCCCCAACTGAAGCTCCTTTCTCTGTGATAACTCCAGCCTGTGTTAAGTTGACACAAAATTAGCCAGTACACAGAGAGACAGACAGACAGAGAGAAAATCTCCTGCTTCCCTATTCTGTTCTGGGCACTGCTTTTAGTAATATGTCAAAGGCATATCATTATATAATGTTAACTATAATTTTCCTTACCACTCATTTCATGACTCTACACCAAATCAGGATAGTTTGTAGCTCATTCACAACACAGAGCATATAATATACAAGGTAATAATAAGAAATTGTTATTGTTTATAATTATAAACATGTTCAGGGAAGTGAGAAACCTTGCCCAATGTCATTTGCCCATGTCATCTATAAACTGGTAAATAATAACAATGCATTCCTGCCTGCCACATCACCACAACCATGTCCTGGTCACACGGAACTCCTAGAGACCAAGTGTCATCCACCAAGTTCAGGTTTGTCCCTAGTATATACAATCTCATGTGCCTGCTCAGCCTCAATACATGAAGCTAAAGCATCAAGTTATACTCTCCATCACAGACAAATAAACCATTAATATAAGAAAAGTAGCCAAGTAGCCCAGAGTGCTTATTGAGAAAAACGATGATTCCGCCTTAAATCCTCCAGACTCTAAACTGTGGACATTCAAAAAGTCAGTCTTAGTTTTTTACTTAAGTCCAAATTTATTTTCAATTTTTAAAGAACTATTCATGGGACAATTAGTCCTTTCCCACTATCTCTTAGTAGAATAGACAGATAGATGATTGATAGATATAGATATGAAAGATAGATATTAGATAGATAGATCGACAGATATAGGTAGATGATAAACAGATGGTAGATAGGTAGAGATATATGATAGATATACATAAATAGATAGATGATAGATGGATAGATAGATAGACAGACAGACAGACAGACAGATAGAAGGATATTGCTGTTACCTGGAAGCACTTCTGTGTAGCTAGGCATTGCCAAGACATTTAAACAATAAAGGGTCATTTCTAAGCCTTAGCATTTAATAAAACAGACTTTACATCAAGTGGTCTGCAAACTACTTCCATTTGCGTTCTCAACTTACATGTTAAACATTCTCATTTTTAAGGCAAGCCAGTCCTGGCATACTTAAAACATAGAGATGGCATGATCTCAGGGCCCACCCCGCATTGTGAACATCTTGTGTGACAAACAAGATTGTAAACTTCCTGCTGGGTAAGAGTCCTCCTCAGTGTGTAGATCTGAATATCTCTTTTAACTTTCAGCCACTTCGCCTAAGTTACTCATCTGCTTTAAAACAGTGGGTAATAAACATCAGCAAGTGAGGGGATCTCTTCAGGGTGTCACATGGTGTCCTCCTTCAGAAAGTCAAAGTCACATGTCACAAAATTCCAAGGGGAGGTTTTACTGAGATGCTTAATTTTTATAGAGCATAATTGTGAAAGCTGTTGAGTTTTGCCTAAATTTGTATCTCCATCTGCCCACAATAAACATGCTCAGGTAACATCCTCAGTAAAAGCCTGATACATAGAGAAATTCCTGGGAGGGAAAATATAATAAAGATATGCAAGCACTCAACATCAGAGAGAATATTGAATGTGCCAACAATGTCCTCCATACTTCCATACTTTCTAAACTATCTCTGAAGAAAGATCTTCCTTATCTTTATGATGAATTCTGTACCTAGAGCAACAAATGAAAATTAGGTGATTTTTTTTATAGTATCCCAAGAGTTAAAAGTAATTTCACGACATTAAGCATAATAAACCAAATTGCAGCAATGAAAGAAACATTTTCATTAAAGCTTTGACAAATCACACTCAAAATTCCAATGCAGAGATGGAATAGCATCGATATTGTCTCTAGGGAACCAAAATAACAGATGACAGCTAGAATGCTCAGCTCATCATAACAAATACATAATTAGTTTTGACCTTTTCACAACGTCCCAACAAATACAGCGGTTCATAAGCATGCATGGTGCAAATGAAATTAATTGCAAGGGTATCTTTCACTGAAATGTTTAATGATCTCATCACAGAGATTTCCTGGATGATATCTTTCTGACTTCCTCCTAAAAATAACGCCATCAGAGGCCATGAACCAGGTTAATTTCATCAAACCAGAACCAACCAACATCTGCAACTATATCTAGCTCATATGCATACTTTCTCATTGCAGGAAAGCTCTCTCTCTCCCTTTTCCCCTCCCTCCCTCCTTTTCTCTCACTTTCTCCCTACCTCCACATGCATTCCTCTTATTCCGACTTAACAAACCCAGACTTGATTTTTAAAGACTCAGGGTTACCATGTGTGATGGTACCTGCCTATAATTGGAAAGCTGAGGCAGAGGAATTGCAAGTTGGTGGTCAGCTTGGACTACATAGCAAGAATTTGTCTCAAATGTAGTAACAGACAAAGTCAAATGTCAATGGTTAGGTGAAGCTTTCATTGGTCATTCATCTGTCTCAGCCTTTTAAATGTCCTTTTAAATGGTGTAACCTTACAGTTATTTGCCTCATGGTGGTAACCTGCATGAGCATTTCCTTTCATACTTAAGTCGGACTCTCTTCAACTACTCCCATTGATGAAGTCCAACAGTGTGAAGTTGATTCCTGGTAAATACAAAAATGAATCCAACCAAGGTTAGTGAATTATCCTCCCAAATACAGAACTTTATTTTGAAACTGTCTTGTACAGAACACACATTCACCATATTTTCTCTCTCTCCTCTCTCTCTACCCTCTTTGTGTTTTCTAAATTTTGTCTAATTTTCTTCCCCAATCAGACGATGGACTGTCCTAAGTTCCAAGGAAGTCACAAGATTCTATGTCTACAAAGACTCCTTGTTTGGAGAGTTGACATTTACCTTATAAATATAAGTAACCGTTGATGTTAAAAATAGATACAATTCTAACTTAGACCATAATGCTATAAAACATGTTAGTATATTAACACAACCACATACCTACAAGATGCATTTATTCCAAAACTTAAAAATAATCAATTAAAAGAGATAATGAATTCTAATTTACAAAAGGGACGAGTAAGAGAGGAGAGATAAAGGGGAGACGTTAGGCTGGACAGCAAGTAGTATACGCTCATGAGATCAGACAAAAAGCTCCAATCTCCATAGTTATAAGAATAATGGAGGGGCTGGAGGGATGGCTCAGTGGGTAGAGTGCCAACTGCTCTTCAAGATGCCCTGAATTCAATACCCAGCCACCACATGGTGGCTCACAACCATCTCTAATGGGATCTGATGTTTCTGAAGACTAGAGTGTACTCATATACATTAAAATAAATAAATCTTTTTTTTTAAAAAAAGGAATAATGGAATATGTTAGATTCAAAGATGACTTTCCCCCACCATTGAAGAAGTGAATTAGTTGTAATCTGAGGGAGGTTACTTAACCCCATAAAGCACTCTTGGGAAGGGTGACAAAATTCTAACATCAATTATCAATAAATACTAGCACTATCATTTAAAAGGATTTTATGGGTTCCAATTTGTCTGGAATGATTTAGACACTGTCTTTCTTTAAGGCACAAGGGTTAGCTATTAGGTCTACCAAACACCTGGCCAGGTTTATTGTTCTATTTTATACCAAAAACCATTTAAAAGAGCTATTAAATGTGTTTCCTTTTCCACTGAATTAGCACTACACAAAGAAATAGAGAATAAGGAAGCATCAACCAACTTTTCAAATGCTAGCAGAAAAATCCAGTTCTCCATTCAGGTCTCTCATCCCTGCAGGTGATGGCTTTCCAATCTTTCAACCTACAGAAGCAGGGATCTGCCTCAGACACGATGGCAAAGACAGTAGATGGTGAGTTTGTTGGAAGCTGGCTCCTCCTCCCTGTGGGTGAATGGGAAGTACACCCCTCACTACTATAATGAATCATATGATGGAGATCCCAAACAAATCTCCTAAGAGAATGCAAAGCCTCAGAAAAGACTGAACTGATACATCATTCATCAATAGGGTACTTCTTGGGGGAACTAGCTGAGATGATCTCATGCCTACTTTAAGTAAGGAGGTAGAAAACTACATAAAGGAATGGCAAGTGACTTGTCACTGTTCTACATGGAGATCATGAGCTGTGACAGTGACAGGGGATGGCTTCATCAGCAGAAACAGCTAGAGTTTGTCAGGAGGGTGCACTTCCATCATCTTTGTGATATTGTTCTTCCTTATATCCCTCAAAGAACGATTTATTGCCTCTAATCACAGCATCAAAGGAACTCATTTTATACCTCATGTTTATTACAAAGACAAAATGTGGCTCTAAGACAAAGTCTTTTTTTGCCAATATTGAGCTGTGCCATAAAATCATCATTTCAAGTAGTTTTGCTGCTAATTTTTATTTATTACTATTTTCTTTATTTACATTTCAAATGCTATCCCAAAAGTTCACTACACACCCCTGCCGCCCCTACTCCCCTACCCACCCACTCCCACTACTTGGCCCTGGCCTTCCCCTGTGCTGGGCCATATAAAGTTTACAAGACCAAGGGGCCTCTCTTTCCAATGATGGCTGATTAGGCCATCTTCTGCTACATATGCAGCTAGAGACTCGAGCTCAGGGGGTACTGGTTAGTTCATATTGTTGTTGC
>NC_034601.1:79055238-79085412 GCF_900095145.1 Mus pahari | reverse complement strand
TTTGCTGGCCCTTTAAGTTGAAAAATCTTCATTCTCATCTACTCCTATTATACGAAGGTTTGGTCTTCTCATTGTGTCCTGGATTTCCTGGATGTTTTGAATTAGGATCTTTTTGCATTTTCTTTGATTGTTTTGCCCATGTTCTCTATGGAATCTTCTGCAGCTGAGATTCTCTCTTCTGTCTCCTGTATTCTATTGCTGATGCTCACATCTATGGTTCCTCATTTCTTTCCTAGGGTTTCTATCTCAGGAGTTGTCACATTTTGGGTTTTCTTTATTGCTTCTATTTCCCTTTTTAGGTCTTGAATGGTTTCTTTTTTCCAGTCTCCCTTTTTTAGAATGCCAAAAATATTTTTTAGTGTAAATTTTATTGTCTCATGTGTTCATTGCTCAAATCCAAGCAAATCATAAAACCTTCTAACCTAAGGGTAGTATCAGGATCTCAGTGTCACAGGCAATGGAATAGAAAAGTTATATAAAAGATTAGTCCTTGAGTACTGAGTAGGGTCAAGGAACACAGCAAGCTCTCCAGACTTGAAGGGAGAAGGACGAGAAACAGTTACCGAGGTTTTCAGGCTCTTGTAAAGAAGCCTTCCAAAGAATACCAGTCCTAAGAGTGGAAACACATTCACTAGAAGCATGAATAAATGAAGATGAGATAAATGTAATAGAGGTACAGACCTTATTTTATTTTATTTCATTTTATTTTACTTTTTGGTGACTCTTTGATCTGTGCATGTGCCTGTCACTGGCTCAAATGACCAGAGCTATGTTGTCCACTGTCTCAGTGATCACCAATCTGAAGGTCACTCTTTTCAAGTCAATGTGTCATCTGAAATCAAGTTTAGCTCCTGTGGAGTCCCTGATGTTATAAATTGCTTCTAGGGAAGAAAAAAATGATATAAACTCGGGATAGGAATTCTAGAATTCAATAAAAAGGAAGTATATGCAAGTTCAGAGTTTGGAATCAGGTAGATCCAGAATGGAATCTGTTTGAGAGTCTTTCTCGTGTCTCTTGGGGCTTCATCAACAATGAGACTATCAATAGTACACAGACTTTGTCTAGCACAAAGTCATATACTTTATTGGTCATAGTAATGTTGTCATTATGAGTTTTAAGCCTGAAGTTAAGACATGGAGAATGAAACTCCACTAAAGAATCCTCACCTGGTTTCAAAACAAATCCTAGACAAATACATGGCACCTGTGAGATTCTCGGGTGTGGTTCCGTCTGACTGAAGTGTTCATGACCGAAGGAGCTACACAACCCTAGAATCATAAAGCAGAACTCCCATCTACAAGCTCTCAGGAGGATTGCTTCAATTGTTCTCTGTCCTCTTTAAATTATAATACTCATGTCTGAGATGAGCCAAAGCCAGATAATCTGTAACCAGACTCCAAACAGTAGGAAAGTACTGCCTTAAGCTTACCAGGTCTCCAAAGCTCGAAAAGACCTAGCTGGACTATGTAGCAAGTTTATCAGCCAGGATCTTAACATGAAATAGCTGTCACACGCAAGAAATTAAAAAGGGTTCACTGAAAAGAGTTTTCCAGAAGTAAGAAAAAGGTTGGGTGAAAGCCAAAAGTACTGACATCATCATCCATCCTCCAAGAGGAGCAGCAGGAAAGAAAACGTCACCAAAACAAAGGGATGGCTTAGATCATAGGGGGAGAAAACAGTAACTGGGACCTGTGGCTGCAGATACAGGAATACAGCCTCTGCTGTCACCTTTGTGAGCAGGGACAGGACATACTGTAGAACACTATTCAACCTTGGCTTCCCATTGAACATAACCACCTAGATGACTCAGGTCTAGGAATCCTGGGGAAGTGGTAGAGGAAAAGAAGCCACCTCTTTCCAGTAAACAAGAATGAGGAGGTACCTAGACTCCACCTGAAGAGGCTATGGAGAAATAGAGAAAGCTCTAGAGAATCAAACTAAAACTAGACCCCCACTACATAGTTCTTCTAAAGAAAACAAGGTAGGACATATTCAAAGCCGGAGAATTACAATCTGATTTTGAGAGATGCAGACCAACAGGACACAAGGCATTAATCCCAGCACTCAAAGGCAAAGGCAGGCATCTCTCCATGAATTCAAGACCAGCCTGGTCTACATAGGGAATTCCAAGCCAGCCAATACTACATAGTGAGATTCTGTCTCAAGAAAGCACAGGATGAGAGGAGGAGGAATGAAGAGAGAGGGAGAAAGGGAAAGATTGAAACAGAGAGTTAGAGAGCGAGAGAGAGAGAGAGACAGACAGACAGACAGACAGACAGATAGACAGACAGACAGAGATGGTGTTTTAGTAGAACTCTCTGAGCTTTGGGTTCAAAGAACATAATGAACTCCATAATGTTTCACCTTTAGTAGATATTTGAAAACATTCTGAGCTGGGCTTTATGTTTCTTGTGTCCTCTACTAAGACACTTAAGATACATATAAAGTTGATCCCAAACTTAACTTCACAGATGGCTCATTGCATACATCTTAAAACATATATGAAGCGGCATATATGGATATTACAAGACGTCAGCAAACAGTGCTTCTCTGGCAGTGTTCTTGCAAAGGACCTGGCTTCATTTCCCAGCTCTCACACAGAGTGTCCATTGATGCATCCAATACTGTAAACATTGGGTTGATAATAAATGCTTATCATAACATATAGTAAACATATTAATTGTGATGGCAGAAAAAAAGATGCCAGTAGCTATGAGATGAGAGGAAATAAACTTGTGACTGGAGAAGTACAGAAATAATTTGGAGAATGGATTGCCTTGATCAACAGTACAGTGTAATACGAAGTGAGAGCTATACTCAATTGGATGCCCATAAAAGCATACAACTGTACCTCCTAAAAGCACAGTAGAAAATAGAGACGACTCTGCTCAGTGTTGACATCACTTATCTGTTGCCTTATGGGAATGACTTTCTCTGACAAATGGCTATCTCGAAAACATGACATATCTGTCATCACACTGTAATTGGCCCCTCGCAAATGCTGCCCAACTCCCAGAAATTAAGTCAACCTATAATATTTCACATCAGGTCCTAGGAGGTGTAAAGGAAGACCAAGAATCAAATATCAGAAATGAGATCTTTTCTGCCACCTGAAAACATTTCCCTAAAACAAGGCTAAGCAGTCCAGGCTATACTTTGAAAGGGGTTGGTACAGACAAATCCCAGATTGCTGAAAGGAACAAGTGGGTCTTTACCAAAGACTTAAGTCCCTTTATCCTGGAAATATGAACTGGTATGAGGGGTCAGTGTATATACACTAAAGAAAAAACAAAAAAACAAAAAAACAAGTCAAACCATACAGGCCACATGCACATACACACTTATATACACCTAGCATTAAATTACCCAAAAGTGCTCAATTAAAGAGAATTACCAACCCCTTTAAAGCAGCAATCATAGCCATTATGTATCATCTGGCTTAAATCAGTTCCCTGGGAGATGTCCTGATTAAGCGGATTTCCCAATTAAACCTGTCCCAGTTGAGTGGAGTATACCATTCTGATTAGACTCCTAATTTATATGGAAAGCTTTATATTTTATAGAAAGAGGAAAGGAATTGAGGAAATTGTCAGTCTATGAAATGTTTCCCTGTGCATTTGTCTCTCCAACAACAAACCTCTCCTCATCACTGACAAACACAGGTACTTATGTGCCAAAGCAGTTTTAAGCCTCTTACAGATAATATGAATTGTTCCTGCTGGAGTTCAAGCTATTCTTCAAGTACTGTTCAATACAGCTGGCCATCCCTTGACAAACAAATCCAGAGGAACATTTCGGAAAATAATAGGAAAAGTGTTCAGAATAGGACACAGAGGCTGCGACCATGCTTCCTCTCTATTGCTGTGACAAACACCGACCAAAAACAACTTAGAGTGGAAAGGGTTTATTTCTTCATACAGGTGACAGACCATCATCAAGGGAAGCCAAGAAACGAAACCAATGCAAAAATAACGAAGGAACACAGCTTACTTGCTTGCTTCCAGACTCATTCATATTCAACAATGGTTCTTATACAGCCCATGGCCAGCGGCCTAGATGCGATTCTACCCAGAGTAGGATGGGTCTTCCTACATCAGTGAACAGAGGCTTTATTACATGCATCTCCAGCCTGTGCTAGAGCCAGTTTCTTTCCTTGTGTTCTATATCGTCCAGAGAATCATCTGTGAGAGTCATGTGGTTTTTTGTTTTGAGTGAGTTTATTAATTATATTGTAAGCCAAAGTAAAAGAGGAAAGAGAGAGGGAGAGGGAGGGAGGGAGGGAGAGAGAGAGAGAGAGAGAGATGACTAAGGAATTCCCATTGAATCAGTCAATTGAAATTCTCAAGAGAAAAAGTTCCAGGCAAAGCAGACTGTCCCCTCAAGTGAGGCTTTTAAGTTAAAAAATAATAACAACACCAACAGATAGAAATGACATCGGCAAAGTGAGTACACACACCATCCATCGGAAACTAGCTTGGGAAGTTGAGTCAGCAGCCAGAGCTCTTTCCCATGGATGGACTTTCTCCCTTCTGTCCAACTGCAGGCATCTTTCTATCCCAGGATGAATGTAGTGACAGGAAATGCTTCCCCTTCTGGCTCTCCTCAAGGACATGTGTTCGCTCTTATGCTGAGCAGCTGTTCTCCTTCTCTATCTCAGAATTGGGGTTGGGGATCCATCCCAAGGCCCTACAAGAGACCTTCGAGGATATTTGAGACCAACATACTTGGGTCTGAATGTGGAGGTCAACCACATTCCCAGAGACATCGTTTTCAGTGAGTTCAATTAACACATGGCATAAAGTTTAACTTTATAACGTCCCTACAACTTCTCGGCTCTTTTCTGGACTGGCATACAGCTACTCTGTGTGACCCCTTCATGCCTTCAAAACCAGTACCACCTGGGTAACTCTTATACATTACTAAGTCCAGCCAAAGCATATGGTACAACCATGGCTATCTCTGGAACACAGCCTCTGTGCTCTCAGAAAACACTTCCCAGAAGATGTCACCTCAATGATGCTGGTCTCTTCTTAATCACCGCTAATTTGTTAGCTCCAGCTAACCAGTATCAATAGTCCCAGTAATATAAAGGTTTCACATTACTAGTTCTGGTATCTTGTTAATCACAGCTGATTCTTCAGCCCCAGCTAACCAGAACCACGGAATCTTCACAATCAAAGTAACAATGGCCCTGAAAAGAGTCTTTGATCTTCCCTCTGAAATTTCACAAGCCAGGCCTCCATCTTCTGCACTGTCCTCCAAGCTCGTACACAACATAACACTGAATAGATCTTCTAGCCCAAAGTTCCAAAGTCCTTCCACAGTCCTCCCCAAAACATGGTCAGGTTGTCAAAGGAATACCCCACTATGCTGGTACCAGGGTTTCTATTCCTGCACAAACATCATGACCAAGAAGCAAATTGGGGAGGAAAGGGTTTATTCAGCTTACATTTCCACATTGCTGTTCATCACTGAAAGAAGTCAGGACTGGAATTAAGCAGGTCAGGGAGCAGGAACTGATGCAGAGGCCATGGAGGGATGTTCTTTACTGGCTTGCTTCCCCTGGCTTGTTCAGCCTGCTCTCTTATAAACCCAAGACTACCAGCCCAGAGATGGCACCACCCACAAGAGGCCCTTCCTCTTTGATCACTAATTGAGAAAATTCCTTACAGCTGGATCTCGTGGAGGCATTTCCCCAACTGAAGCTCCATTCTCTGTGATAACTCCAGCTTGTGTCAAGTTGACATAAAACTACCCAGTACACCTGGGTTATAGAACTGTCCCCCCACACACACACACACAAAATGTAATCAGTATTTGTCATTCATCTATCTTCATCTCTATCTTTAAAAACTCAACTAAAGAAAACTTAGGGTACACTCTGCCTGTTCAAAATGGAGAGAAAGATAGTGTAAAATATCAGTATATGTTTTCTTTTACTCCTTTGTAGCTATTACAGAGCATGAGGTCAAACCCAAAACCCAGGATTACAGTAGGGAAGTACCCTGCTACTGACACATATTCTCAGTCCTTTAAATAGTCTAAAATGAACAGAAAGTTTGCCTTTTTAACAGACCAAGGCAATTTCTCACCTGGAAAGACCAGTGGGTTTTTATGGAAAAGGAAAGAGCAATCAACATGAAGAACCAAGAGTAAGGAGCAGGAAGCCTGCATTCCAGCCTCGAGATTGACAATGGTACCCATCCGGATGTTAGAACTGCTACTGTCTGCAGTGTACATTACAATTTCATCTTCTGACTGTGTCTATTGGGACCTCAGTCCTAACTATGGAACAGTGTTATATATTGAGAATGGGGTAAAGAATTTGAGAATTATTTTTTTTCACTTCACAGATGTTGCTATTGGGAGAAATAGTAGACAGTATATTGTTCCAAGGACACTTATCCCTCAGTAATCTTACTTACATGTGCATGTGGAACTCTGGGATCCTGAAACTTAAGACTGAATAGAAAGGGTGTGGGTGAGGATTTTGAAAGTGCTGCAGAAGACTGACAACCCACTGGTCTTTCCAGGTGAGAAATTGCCTTGGTCTGTTAAAAAGGCAAACTTTCTGTTCATTTTAAACTATTTAAAGGGCCGAAAATATGTGTCAGTAGCAGGGTACTTCCCTACTGTAATCCTAGCTGGGTTTGGGTTTGACCTCATGCCCTATAATACTACAAAGGAGTAAAAGAAAACATGTACTGATATTTTACACTATCTCCTTCTTCAATTTTCTCCAAGCTGACAATATTCCTATTAGTAAAAACTCTCTGAAACTTTGTGTGATTCTTATGATCTTATTGACATTCATACTATTAGGTGAAAGTCACTAAACACATATCTTCCCTCAGATTAGCACTTCTTCATCCTAGGTCATCTATGAGACCATTGTGAGACAATAAGATTTTTCAAAGTTCTTTTTTTGAATAGAAAAGGTCTAATAGGGGCAGCCTTAGGATCTTTAGAAGTCTTTTGTTGGCATAAAGGATTTTCTGTTGTATGACATTACAAAGAATTTAAAGACTCATTCTGCAAATAATCTCTAGTCTGTGTCTGTATCTTAATTTTAGAATCCTTTGCCCTCTGGTGGAGGAGAGAAACAGCTTTATTTTCAAATATGAAAGTCCTGACCCTTTTGCTAGATCTCTACATTTTGAGTGAAAATTGAACATGTACATTTGTGATTCATTTCTCTTTATCTTTATCTTATACTCAGCCAAAAGTTGACAGCTTCCATACCATACCTAGAAATCTAATTATTCACATCTGTGAGGTCAGTATGGTCTCAAGACAAATGTGTTTTCAGACTCCACTGCATAGCAAGTGTCTCCTTTCTTCCAGCATCCAACAACTTTTTCTCATTGTCCTTTGTGTCATCACTAAACATGACCTGAAGGGCTACCGAGCTTCCTGTAATCATCTATTCAGAGATGAGATTATATCTCTCCATTCCTGGTTCCTTGACCTGTCCTGGGTATCTACTGCAGATTGACAAATTATGCCTAAGCAGTGGCACAAAATGACAATCATTGATCTTACTCACTAAGCTGAGAATGGTTGGAATCAGCCAAGTAGCAGCCACTCAGAATCCATCATGTGCTTGATACTGAACAGTAGCTGATACTGAGCTCATCTTGGAGGTTTCTTCATCCACAGGTCTGTACCTGGTAATAGATAAGACTCAAATCAAAGCAGGAACACTGCAAGTTGTTGGATACCAATCCCTTTCCCTCTTTCTCTATCCCTTCTCCTCTCCTTTCTGGTTTTGTTTACTGATGCCTAAATTCATCCTGAAGTTCAATTGTCACAGAAGTGGGATGAGGTCTGACACCCACAGTCATTGCATATGCAGCAAAGAATAAATGTTTAAGTGGGCAATGGAAAATGTATTCAGAAAAGAGCCCAGGAGGTACCAAGTAAATGTTTCTACTTGACCTCTCCCTGTGGTGTGACCTCACTTTTGTGATTAGTAATTAATTCTGCTAGCAACAACATTTTGAAATATGCAGCAAATGTTTCCAACAAAGGATACTCACCCAAACCCTGAAACCCAGCATTTCCACCGAGAGTCAGTCACATAAACACGGTAGATCATCCATACAGCTGACCTTAGCTCTTCCTTCCCTCCAGAGGTCAGTTGGTATCATAGTTCAAAGTCTTTATGAAAAATCATATTGATAAATTAACTATCTGACAGAACTCATGGCTTCCAGTAAAAGAAGACATACTTCGCAGACAATGTATTTCAAGAATTCAAAGGTTCCCTGCCCAGAGATAAAGATAACCCAAGATTTTCTTTTGGAAGACAGATTTTTAGCAGCTTAGACCCAATGTCTAGGCACATTATTTAAGAGGAGACACACTCCAACACTGCAGCCAAAGACTCCCTTAATGACTCCCACAGGAGAAAATCTACAGCCATACAGTACTGTTTGATGGAGGCTTGGAAGTCATTCAACAGAAAACTTATCCTGCCTATCTATTAATCAAATATAAATTCTGCTCACACTTACAGCTGGGAAACCATCTCACAATGGGGAAGGGACACTGAAACGTTTATAGAAAGGTTTACAGTCATCGTAGATGATGAGCAATATCTAAAAAGTTCTGCCTGCCTCTCCTGACTGGGAATAAGAACCTTTCCTCCCGTTGCTTCTGTTTAAGGAGAAAATAATTTCTTGTCAAATTAAAGAAATATAGAAAAACATTCTTTCAAGGCAAAAAACTCAAAGTTTAGGTTTAAACATGGAAATTGCCATTGGCCTGAGCAGAAGGTTTGAGTGACTTGAAACTGCTGTCTACTGTGGGTGAAACATTTGGTGAATATGTCCTTTCCGAAAGGGCCTGATGAGTCCCTATCTCTAGACTGCATGAAGGAATACCAATGGTTCTTAAAGTCTATCCACTTTCTTCCTTTTTCTTATTTCAAGCACCTTTAAATAACTCTCTATGCATATCTTTCTTAAACCTTCTTAAAGAAAAAGAATGCATCCATGTAGCAAACCTGACAGACATTTTTAAACAAAAAATATATTTCTGCATACTAAAGGGAACAAGAAACCTGAGACTCTTACTTTGCACCTTTAAACATTGATGGCATCGCTACTTCTTCCCAGGAGGAGTTAATTTCTGAATATATTTTATGCAGTATTTTACCTTTAGTTTCTTACCTTAAATTTAGACTGTTAGGTATTAGATCATTTTGGTTGGAATGACTCCCAAACCACAGAGAAAGGTACTTGGCATCAATAAGAAATTATAAGCGTTCACGTAGCAAGACCCCTGCTTACATGGTACCAGACTCCGACCTCCCTTAGGAGTCAGATTTCTGGGGATGGTTTGTGACTCAAAGAATCGGAAATTCTGAAAGATTTTAATCTGTGTTGTTCCTAGAAACACCCTTCCCTTTCAAGGCCATCTCCTGACAGACTTAAGTGGAGGAATAGACAATCTACAGTCTAGGAGGGACGTTTATCCAACACATAAAGCAGACTACAGCGAGCAGGATGCCTAGCCATCATTAGGATGCCATCCCATTTTGTTCTGTCCATGTGTTCCTTTGCTCTTGTTGGAGAAAAGGTCTCTCATTGGCCTGGAACTCCCCAGGTAGGCTAGGATTGCCAACCAGCTGTACCCAGGACCGGCCTGTCTCAACCTCACTAGAGCTAGAATTACAAGCAAGTTCCTCAGTCAGTTTTTTCCCTGCCATTGTCACTGCCGCTGCTCCTGCCGTTGTTTAATGTGGCATTTCTAAGGACAGCCACCTAATAAGAAAGCCCAAATTGCCATTGCCCAAGATCCTGTTGTGTACTATATAGCACTGTAGAGAAGAAAGTCATACATGGTTGTCCCAGCTTAGAAACTCCTCCTAGAAGATTACATCACAAGCTTGTGTTTCAAGTGAATGTGTGCACAGCATGTAAACTGAGACTATAGTGTCAAGGGAGATTCTTGCATAGGGTTATTTTTCTAGGCTCCCACGAAGAGCAGCATTATCAGCAGGCTTAGAAACACTATAGCTGGTTCCAACACAAAACGATTCTGAAGTTTAATTTAAATTTCACCCTCCTGGCTATTTGTGTTTGGGTTTCACTTCACTTGAAAACTAAAGTAGCTTGACTGGTTGTGGACGTGTGGTTAGGGCTTTTAATTTCCCAGCCTTCATGCACTACTGCTTACACGGCAGGAGAGCGTCCCCTTGACACGGAAGCCAAGTTGCTCAATTGTTCACTGACATCTTTGGCCTAACAGCCACACAGTATTTTGTGTACACATCCCACTGCCACAATCATCCAAACCAAATGCTGATGACATCTGGGTCTCTCAAAACTATAGCAACCGCTCTTACATTCTATTAACTTCCCCATGACAGTGTACCAGATAGAAAGAGATTCTTTAGATATGGGGCCCCACTTTAAACATAGTGGAAAGGGTGCTAGAAAATTCTAAATCCTTCCATGTTTCTGAATATATATATAACTGATGTTAGGGATCAGCAATCCAGGAAAAAGAATATTCTTTATATAATAAGAAGGTCATTTTAAATATCCTAAGCTCTAATTTCCCCTTCAAAGAACTGGGGTAGTTTTATTATTATTATCATCATTAATCATTTTATTTGTATACATTTCAAATAATATCTCCCTTCCCAGTGACCCCGACACCAACCTCCTCATTCCATCCTCCCTCCCCCTCCCCTTTGCCTCTGTGAGGGTGCTCCTCCACCCATTCCCCTACTCCTGCCTCACCCCTCTAGCATCCTCCTATGCTGGGACATCAAACCTCCCTCCCCTCCCATTGATGTCAGACAATGCCATCCTCTGCCACATATGCAGCTGGAGCCATAGATCTCTCCATGTATAATCTTTGGTTGGTGGTTTAGTCCCTGGGAGCTCTAGGTGGTCCAGCTAGTTGACATTGTTCTTCCTATGGGGTTGCAATCTCCTGCAGCTCCTTCCCCTAGCTCTTCCGTTTGAGTCCCCAGGTTCAGTCTGATGGTTGGCTGGAGGAGTCTCTTTGGAAGTTGCACTTTGCATTCAGAAGGCAAAGATGTAATCAGTTTACCTGTGTGCGACTCAGCCTGGGGGCTCGCCATCGCCCGTTCACTCACACTGTTTCACCCATACTCTGTTTTGTCTCCAGGCTGTGATGTTTTGTTTTGCTTTGTTTTCTGATTAGCAGAGTACAGAACCAGTATGATGGATGAGAGAGGAAAGACCTATTCCCCCAAAGCAATATCTTCCAATGTGCCCATTCTGGCTGCTGCTCCTTATTAGTTGGATCAAAAGTATGTGGCATGTAAAAGCACCATAGATCGTCCTATATTTCTGGTTTTTTAAGTGTGTTTAATTTCAATATTTAATTTTAGAGAACTTTTATGTGTGAAAACATCCACAGAGCTTTGAGGACCACTATGAAAGGTTGCTAGGGAACTAATGATGAGCAAGGAGTTTATATTCTGTGGAGGGAAAACAAAGAGGAAGAAATGCACACATAATCATAATAGAATTGTAAGAAAATAAAAGGATAAGGATAATGGGGGAAAGGGTTCAAGGTCAGGATTCAGAGTCTAACCAAAGACTTCATGGCAGAGGAATAAACTCTTTAGTCTCTCAGTTACCATTCATTGCCCACCCCTGTGTCTGACTTAACATTCCTTGTAACTATCAATAAAAGCTTCTGGAATGTATTAACTTAATAGACCACTAACCACCATGCTATGTTAACATCCAATCTCAGCAATTTCTCTTACAGTCATTCAATGATGTTAGGATAGATTAGATGAGATTAGGGATAAGATACTATATTTATAAAATTGGCCTCCAAATTGAGTACCATATTACCTCATCCTGTCCTCAAGATACCATCCCAGAATAAGCTATAAAATGTGACCTTAGCATTCGGGTAAGGGAGCAGAAGACACAGCCCACTTGTCTATATGTTTTTAACATACTAAAAATGGTTGGTGTGCTCTACATGTTAGCATTTACCAATGATTGGAAATACCTAAAATATTTTATTACATGTGCAAAATATATAAAAATCAGAAGTTCTGTGACCATAAAGCTTTATTAAAGTATAGATAGATTCATTTCTTCACATATTATTCATAACTGTCCTACAACAGCAGAGCAGATACCCACTGCAGCAAAGGTTGCATAACCTGCAAAGCCTGAGAGACCATCTCTCCCTCTACAGACTGAACCTTGCCCTAAGTAGCACAATTCTGAAAAAAAGGAAAAAAATAAAGATAATTTTAAAAGTTATAAACGTAATTCTCATTGTATATATCAAGGGCTAACGGCAAGTCCATTGGTCTTTCCCAGAATAGAATACTGAGAATACTGAGAATACTGTTCACACATAAACTATGTTTTTGACCAAATCCAGTCTCCATCCCCTCCATTCAAATTCTCTCATCCTCACTCCCTCCCCATTCTCTCCCAACATCATGTGTTCATTATTTTTTATTTTGGTTTTGTTTGCTTTTCTTAACCCTCTCCAACCACTCAGTCCTGCATCACATGCTTAAGAACGGAGGCTACACAGCCTCTTGGGGACCTACACATCTGAAACAGATGTGCTTCTCCCCCAGAAGCCATCATCAGTTGCCAACATTTTCTCAGAAATGGGGATACATGATCACCTGCATTCCCGACACTAGAATTTTTGACTGGCTCAATCTTGCACAAGTCTTGTGCATGTTTGCACAAGCAATGTGAGGTCCTATGTGCAACCTGTCCTGAAAATAGTTTCACTGTACTCTTGCAGCAACACCCTTTGGCTCTTACAGTATTTTTGCTCCCTCTTCCACAATGATCCCTGAGCCTTTGGAGGAGAGATGATATAGATGTCCCACTTGAGACTGGGCAGTCTGAAGTTGACCAGTTATGGGTATGTACGCTAGTCACCACCCTCGGTAACAAAGAGGCCGCTCTGTGGAGGGCTGAGAGATGGCCCAATCCATGAGTGTAGTGATAAGCCAATACAACTTGGTTTAATACTATGTTGGTTTAGCAGAATAGCAGTAGGATGTTCTCACTGAGGGCCACAAATTGTTGCCCCTAACCAATGGTACTAGGCATGAATTCTCTCTTGCAGAGCAGGCCCTAATTCCAATCAGAAAGTGGTTGGTTATTCCTGTAATATACATGTATTATTGCACCCATGGGAATATCATGCCAGGACAGTTATTATTGTAAGTTATTTCTGGTAAGTTTGCCCTCAAATAACACATTCCAATGTAGAAACAGTTTTTACAGTTACAGATCAAAAGAAAATATAAATCAAGGCACTTTTCAATGCATTGGTGAGAAATAACACAGAGATGTTCTACAGAATAGAAGGGAAATCACCCACTGTCCGTCTCATATCTTAATCTGGCGGCATTCTCAGCTTTGGGATTTGTTGAGCACATGGTCTGTTAAAGCACTCTAATAGGTTGTACTCGATAGTCACAATGATGTTAGGTCAGACACAGAAGTCAACAATGAACAGTTGAGAGGACTAAAGATAGCCCAAAATAATTTGGCTCTATTTCTGCAACATTCCAATTCTCTGCAATCACAAATTTTTAATCTGTCAATCAGCCTTGAAGCATCTTCCCCATGTGTATAGCGGTTGTCCTGGGAACGTCAGTTCAGGAAAGTCAGGTATGTATGCCTCCTAATACTGCCAGGAGGCTTTATTCTGCTTTATCTTTCAAACAGGGCTCTGTGTAAAGGATAAAAATACCAATTACCACCCCTCTTCCCTACTTTGTCCCTGATGTCAACCGTAGCACCAGGCAGGCCCATAAAGAAAGTGGAAATTATGTTTCTCGCTGTCCCCTCCTCCTCTCCTACCTGCTGCTCCTACAGAGACATCCGTAGTCTCCATCGACAGGGCCAGAAGCTGGTCAGCATCAGTGTAACCAACCCGCCCTGCCCAGCTAATAGAAGCTGATGGACGGTCCTCGAGGCCATCCAGCCACCGTAACGACAGCCTGAACTACACATGGCTAAGGAGATCTTACTGGCACGAGGGGCATATTTGGATTGGGAAGATTATTCCAGACTAGCTGGGTGACTCCTAAATAAAATCACTCTTGTTCCTATTGAAGGAATGCAAAGGGAGCAATGAGGACCACGGAAAACAATATGACCATACAGGTATCGACACGAAGGAGTCCAAAGCCAAGGAATGATCAGATACAGTTGTAGATGCTGGAACAGCAGGAAAAGAGAACTCTCAATGGTTCCAGAATGCGCATCATCTTGCTAACATCTGGATTCCAGCACAGGGAAATGGACTTGAGATTTTGACTTCCATGACTTTACCAGTAAATATGAGCTGCATTTCTTTTTCTTATAAACTGAGTTTTATTTCAAATTTAAAAGAAAAAGAAAATGATAACAAGACTTTGACTTCAATGCAATCTCCAGCCTGTTTCATTTGCAGAGGCCATTGCTTTAAGTTTGTCCATGAACAATCAAGCACTTTTTTGTTCTAGCTTATTATCATATAATTTTAAAAATTTCTTTACTTACTCACTTTATATCCCATTCACTGCCCCCCCAGCCACCCCCTCTGAAATCCTTCACCCATCCCCCTTCCCTTATCCTCTGAGAAGGTAGCCACCACCACCACCCCCCCGTTTGTCCCCAACCTGGCACATCCAGTCTCTTCAAGGCTAGGCCCTTCCTCTCCCACTGAGGCCAGACAAGGCACTTCAGCTAATAGAACATATCCCATATACAGGCAGCAGTTTTTGGTATAGTCCCCACTCCAGTTCTCTGGAACCCACATAAAAACCAAGCTACGCATCTGCTACATATGTGCAAGGAGGTCTAGGTCCCATAGTGTATGTTCTTTGGTTGGTGCTTCAGTCCCTTAGAGGGCCGAGGGTCCAGGATAATTGACTCTGTTGGTCTTCCTGTGGAATTCCTATCTCTTAAAGGCCAAAATCTTTCCTCCTATTCTTCCATAAGAGTCCCCAAACTCCAACCACTGTTTGGCTGTGGGCGTCTGCATCTGTCTGAGTCAGCTGCTGGGTAGAGCCTCACAGAGGACAGCCATGCTAGACCCCTGTCTACAAACATAACAGAGTATTATTAATAGTGTCAGAAATTAGAGCTTTTCCATACGATGGGTCTCAAGTTGGGATGGTTATTGGTTGGTGATTCCCTCAGTCTCTACTCCATCTCCCATGCCTGCATTTCTTGTGAACAGGACAAATATGAGCAGTTTTTAACCCCCAACTTTGTGACAGTTGGTTATATAGTATCCATACAAATGCATATTCTCTCTAGGCTTAGGTGTTTTCAGATATAAAAAGGGAGCTTACAGTAGGACCTGCCAAGGTGGATTTGAGAGTGATTTGATTTAAAAAACAACAACAACAATAAGGGAAACCAAATGAGGCTTACTTTTTAAACAGATGCCGAAGCTCAGTGACTAAAGTAAATAACAGTGCGTGTACTTTTTAAAAAAATCACTATCAAACAGAAAGCCCTAGTGAGTAAAATAACAACATTTTAAATCAAGACAAGTCAGCACTACTGGCTTCTTTCCGCCTCAGGCTCCAACACAGCTCAGCAGGGTACTTTTCATGATCCCAATTTTACTTAAAACTTGGGCCATTGGCTTACCCTGCTGCTTTTTGTACTGATTTTCCCTGTTAAAAACTTACACTAAAATCATATGTACCTTGAAGACTTACCTTGAGGTCGGGGCACCCCTTTCATGTGGAACCTAAAGCAGATACTTCATTCCCTTAGTGACAGCCCCCGTGAAGTCCTATCCATGGAACAGGACAGGCCACACACACCATCACAGCACACTCTCTTCTGCTCCCGCCCTCTTCTCTCAAGAACAGCTAAGAAGAGCAGCCCTTCAGACAGATCGCAGAGACAAATAATGAATAGTGTACTGCTTTATTTCTCCCCACTTCCAGCAATGGTGCCTTTAGATTTAACATATGCACAGACACTTGGCACCTCCATAGTTGGTTTGCACTACAATTTGCCTCCATTTTACACAGAATGAAAATGGAATTAAGGGAATAAGATGTGAGAGATAAAGAAATTCAGTTGCCATATGAGAACTTGGGGCTGGTTTCCATTGTGTCTACAAACCCTTCCCACAGGACACTTCACCCCTTCCTGGAAGAATGCTTCTTTACTCTCCCTCAGCCAGCCCCTTGCCCAAGGACCTGGCTCTTTCCATTTGCACGGGGTTCTACAACAAAGCTTTACATTCTCCCGAAGATAAACCAGCTTGCATTCAGCCCAGTAACTCTTCTCACTCATTCAACCCCAGTCCCTGCCTTACCAGATTCAGAAGTGCAACAATCTTAAAATCCCTGGGCTCCATGAGTTGCCCCCACCTTTCACCTTTTCAGGTTCAGCCAGTCCGTGTTTGATATAGTACTTTTTTCTTCCCATTTGCAGCAACAGTGCCTTCAGATTTAACATAAGCACAGACACTTTGGCACCTTCATAATGAAAACTAATGAGAAATTCCCAACATTCCCAGTGGCTGGTCTACATTCTGCAAATGTGCAGCCTTGCTGTCAGAAGCCTAGCTCATCTTGAATACAAATAACTTCTAGCGTGGCACTTCGGAGACTCTCACAGACCTCTCCAGTCCCACTTGGCACTCATGACTCCTTCCCCATGGCCACAGTCAGCTACGCTTCAAAGATTTCCTTCCAGGGCAACAGTGCCACATTCTGAGCACTGGCTCTTTCTAAGTTAGGAACGACTGCCTTCTATGGACTCATAATGATGATCTGTGGGAGAATAGTCAGACCTGAAGCCTGAAGGCACGGAAACTGTCCTATAGCACTGTCCACTGCAATTGCCCAAAGTTCCACAGAAGACACTTTCTATATAGTTCCCCTTCATAATATCTTGAAGAAAATAATAAGAGTCAATAAAAAAAATCACTTGGGAATTTGTATGTGTGTATGTTCTCTTCTCTTCCACAGAAGATATGCTGAGTCTCAGCCTTACTCAGGGAATAGCTAAAATATAATCTTAGAATGTCTTTTATCCTCAACAGCCCATACCTATGGATATTTCTTTGCTGTATGCATGGTTTCCTTTTGCTAATATATTAGGAAGACATGAGCAGAAGAGGTCTCAGTCTCTAGCAGCCAATCCACTCAACAACTTTACATTGTGGGGAAGCAGTGCATGTTCACTGTGAGTGTATAAGTTTATGCAAGAACATTCAGATGTGCATGTGGACACCAGAATTCAACCTCAGCTCTCTAACTGGGACCTGGGACTCACCGATTAGGCTAAGGCTAGATGGCTGGTGTGCCCCAGGGATTAACCTGTCTCTACTTCAACAGTATTCCAATAACTTGCCATCACACTTGGCATTTTATGTGAGATCTTGGAATTAAAATAAGGTCCCCATGCTTGCATGACAAATGTTTACCCACCGAACCATCTCCCCAGCCCCTCAAGGGCTTTCTTGATGGCATCTGTGACCGGTCACACATGTCCTGTTTCAGCCTCAGCAGCTCAGACTATCTATAACTTACCATGGCTGGCTGGGAGAGACGAGCTCTGTTATGGTCACTGTGGCCCATTTGTCTCCCTGCAAATTTCATCACCCTTCTTCTAGGAGCATCTGGGCCCAGTGAGTGTCTTTTTCTCTCTGATTCCACAAACGTAAGTGAGATTCTACATATTTTTCACAACTCTTTCCCAAAAGCATTGTTTCAGGCACTATTACCACCACTCAACATCTGGCCTCTCACCTTTCTCCCAAATGGGAAAGGGAACACCTATATTTATTTTTCCTGTTAGCAGACAAGGGTTTCATCCAGCTCTCAACAGCAAGGCACCACAGTCTCTCATGATACATGTAGCAAACTGGACAGATGCCTGTAATTTTCCTTCCCTTCCCAGTAGTGACCTCCTTGTGAGGTATCTTATTGACTCCTCCTATCAGAATAGAAGCTGACTTTCCACTCCTTAAATCCAGGATGCTATTGTCTCTTTCTTTGGCCAATGAAAGGGATGCTGTGGCAGCTCTGGAACCAGCAGAGGAGACAGGTGGTTGACAGGTTGGAGAGGCTCATTGCTAAGGTGTGACAAAATCAAGGCCAGAATGCATAATAATGAAGACTCAAGGACATCCTCTGCACCCCCATCTTTCAGCCAGTCCCTAGACATGGACAGAGGCCATGCGTCCCTCTATAAGTTGACTTCCAAGCTGCAGTCATCTAGGTTGATTCTGATCAGCAGAGCTCAGGCAACAGTAGACGATGTTTGTGTTAGCCAGGAAATTCTGGAGAAGTTTGTCATGCCGCAAAGGCTAACTGAAAGTGTTTTCTCATAACATTTTTTCTGCCTCAGTTCCTCTGCATTTCCCTAAGGTTCCGACTTTTGAAACACTTACTAGTTCTTCTCTCCCCTTAGGCAGTATGCCAGGGTCCAAGGATATGATTGAATTACAGGCAGTAGAGGCAAAAAGGAAATAAGAAGAGAAAAAATGTAAACTAACGAAACCGATATTATGTCCCCAAATATTTCTCTAAATGCACTCATCTGCCAGGGACATGGGCCCACAGAAAGCTTGCCAATTTCATGTCTTCACAGTTTACTTCTGTACCCCAAAATCATCTATACCTTTTAATTCCCTTCTAACACATGTAAATTTTCATGCCCAGTCACAGCCCAGCCCCAAACCTCAGGTAAGTCTGGAAAGTTGCTCTTCCTCAGGTATTTCCAAAGAATATTGATTCTGGCTGAGATAATGTAGCATGTGCTTCTAGGTTAATACTGCCGGAAAGTAAGATTAATTTCCCAAGATGGCCTATAGCATACCCTCCAAAGACACACAAAAACACATGAACACACGCACGCATACACACATCCATACCCTACTTACCTATATGTATAAAAATATGCATTAATACATACACTTATGCATATACATATACATTTATATATACTTAATATGTTTATGTAGACATATGCCTATGACATATGCATATATATATACATGCATTTGAACAAATATACATACTTACATAAATATATACTAAACATTTGCACATACATACATGAGCATGAACCTCATATGTAAACCAGACTGTGCATTTCCAAATGAATACCTGTTCACTCTGGTTGTTGACCATAACAGGGTGAGGATTTAGAACAATGTTGAGCTGAAGACCACTTACTTAAGGAGTTTCCCTAGTAAGTTTCTTTAAGCTTGGCTATATTCCTTTTAATTTTCTTGAAGGACACAAAAAGGTTCAGAAAAGCAGCCTTGCAAACTCCCAGGGCATTGCCTCCTTACAGTGAATGCTGGATCTCAGCCATGCTATTCAACCTCTCCTGAGTATGCTTCCTTCGCTGCAACTTACTACTTGATTTTGAACCTCACCTACCCAGCCCCATACCCACTGCTAAGACGATCACCCCCTGGAGGAAGTAAATAAATAAGTTTACTGGAGGAAGGCAACTATTAAAAATCCCCTTTCCATATACAGACCATAAAGAAATCTCCACTTACAGGAGCAAACAGCGGCACCTGAATTTCACAAGTCCAAACGCTGGGATTTTCTCCACAATTCACAGGTAACAAATAGTTCTTGGCTTCAAGAGATATGTCATCCATTCTCAGATTTCCTCAAAGAAGGCATTCACCTCCATGAGTTGTGGATTTTTACCTCAGTGTACTAAAATCACTAGCAATGCCCACCCTAAAAGGTTGGTTATGTGTCTAAAGAATCAGGAAGACTCCATTCCCTCTGCCTATCCAACTATGGTGTGTATAGTTTCAGAATCAACTATGAAGTAAAATTGTTCCTGCCTAGACCACTGAAGGGTCATTTTGTCTTTGTGCTATGTATTAATTATATTATTCTCTTGTTCAATAAGTCTATCTCACATGTAGAATATTGTCAACATGGGTCTGCTCCTAAAGGGGACAACTCGACCTTAAAGTAGCTCAAAAGTATTGGCTGCAAAGGCACATGAAGGTGTTGTGGGACATATGCAGGACACAGACATTACAGCACTGTAGCCGTTTAACCACTTAATAAAACTGCCTTTTCCCTTTGAAAATAGCAGGAAGAGTACAGCCAATCTCTGAATGTTTTCACATCTTCTGGTCTCTTCAGAAAATAATACCTCACACTTTTTCCCTATTCCCAACCCTCAGTAAGTGTTGGTGCGTCATGGCCCCTGCTATGGCAAATTGCTACTTGAAAAAAAAAAGTTATTTTCAATTTTAGACAGTCCTCACAAAGAAAGAGGGCACACGTCCACGCTAGATGCCTCGCCTTCTGGAACACTGTGCCCATTTAGGAGAAAAGGAACCAGCTGGTGTCCTGAAGAAAATACTCTTTGGTGGTGCTGGCTGTCGGATTGCAAAGTAAAAATAAAGATTTATATAAATAGACATACTAAATGACTAACAAAGAAAGCCTAAATGCGAGATATGTCAAGGACTTGGGAAATGCCCAAACCTCTCCTTTTTAGCACACTGGAAAGGCTATTATGAACATCAAGTCTAATTTTACTGTTACCATTTGCTTAATAAAATGGTTGCATTGTCTAACTTATCCACTATTTTCTACTTTGAAGGCATTAAATCAAGGGAATATCTACTTCTCCCCTCATATAAAGAGCTATTTATCTGAGATTTTGAATATGATGTATTCATATAGCATCTCTATGTTACTAAATATGATTCCAGGTTAAACAAATATAGTGCTAAGAGAAAGATGAATTGGTATTCAACAGCAAGAGGGTACGGGAGGCTATCAACCTAAGCCCTCTAGAGAAACATGGATTTGATGCAGCAGAGACAAACAGGAGCATTCTTACTACAAATGAAAAGTCAAACGAAACATACTCCTGTCCTGTGCCAACAGAAATTTCTCAGACAAACAAAAGGAGGAAAGGGAAAGAAGAATTTGAACAGAGAGCCATGTTTATTTGTGAACAATTAAGACCCAAAGCACACTTACACCCATACTGGAAAATTTGATGCTATGATAAAATATAAAAAGAAAAATGAAATGTGGGAAGAACATAGAGTTTTGTTTAAATGCTATCCTGGACACATTGAGTATCTCAAGCTACCTGCCAGGGGTCTCGGAAACACACACTGTGAGTCCTGGTTTTGTATTTGATGGTACCAAAGTAAACTAGAGAGTTCTGTGCCTTAACATGCAGCTAAGTTCTTACTATTTTTTCCCAAAGTTAAATTTGTCTTACAGCCACCTTCCTACATAGATTGGCCTAAAGGCTTTTATGTATATATGTATGTATGTATATATATATATATATATATATATATATATATATTACTCTACTCTTGAAAAAAATAAGTAAGCCTCATCTAATTGCAAGCACCAGCTGTTTATATTCACATAAGACAGACACAACTTTAAGCAACTGGATTGGCTCTCCCCTATTTACTGTTTTTGCATATCACTTCCTTTCCTCTAAATATAAATATAACTGTCCTATGTTGGTCAATGGAGCTTTCTGAATCATTTTAGGTGCAGACTCGAGCTGGATTCTAGAACTGCAATTAAACCCATAAAGTTTTTTCATAATATGTTTGTTGTAGTTTGTCTTTTAGCAAAGGTCTTCTTGGAAAAGTTCCCATGATAGTCTATAGAACCTCCTGTTCCATAGTGACCCCGATATGCTCCATCCCTTGTGACGTTATCTCCCTCCTCTGTAGAGCAAGAGGTAGAATTAGCAGCTTGGCAGACAACCTTTCCTGGCATGGCTATGTCAGGAAAGTCACACACAAAATGGGTTAAAATTGGGTTATTACTGTTGTATCTTCTCTCCATTTCCTTAATTCACCTCTGGTCAGCAGTACAAGAGCCAGGATACAGTACCAGGCCAGTTGTTCAGCCTGAAAATGCAGATGTACCATACTCCCTTCTCATGACATCTTGGTATGGACATTTTTATTCTTCCTCCAATTTACCTGTGCTGGCTGTCCCTTGACAGTTGAAGTATTTTCTAACCATGATGGCAGAGACCTACTGTGGATCTCAAACTCACTGTCCATTGACCTGTCTTTTCTTCTGTCACACCATAACTACTTTTAAGCTACATAGCTCTGCCTATAATTGTTTGGGTCTAGGAATACACGGTTAAGGAATACACTCTTGCCCTGGAGCAGCTCAATATCAAGAGAAGGAGACATCCTGTACATAAGGTACTGCAGCAATAACCTACATACTGGAGACGAAGTTTCTGGGTATCACTTTCAAAACCTGCAAAAGATACCAGAGGTGACCCCAAAGACAGAGAGAGACTACATGTATACAAACCTCCCTGGTTCTAGTTACCCTTCTGCTCTGCTCTGCACTCTACTCTCCCTTTCTAATTGGGCTCAGCCTCCTACCTTCTAAAGTAAAGCTGAAACATGCGATGGTCCAGAGTAACCCAGGAAAGCCTTGTATGCTGCCTACTGTCCCCTACACAGCTCCCAGGCATCACTTATTCCCAAGAACTTTTCTTTTGATCTGTAAAGGTCTCTTCACTTCCTACTACTTAAAAAGTAATTCCTAAACACACTACCTACCTTAGGAGTAGAACAGAGACAGTCTCTGTGGGAAGCCCATCTGGCTTGGACAACTAGTCATGGGTGCATGCCACCGCCTGACCTCCTTTCCTTCTCTATGAACAGGGGTCATTGACATGCAACCAAGCCAATTTCTCAAGTCCCCGGGGAACATGTTTTTCTGAACCCCACCACCAACCTCTCTTAGGACCCACTGACCTTTTGCTCTTGTTTCCTATAAAGTGGCAGCAGGGTGAAAATAAGAATGCTGTGCTGGTATTTTCTATTTTTTTCAGTTGAATGATCCAATGACTTCTTTGTCTCCTTCCTGCTTGAAAAGGGGAGTAGGGAATAAAACCAGAAGCTTAAGTGTCACAGCTCACAGCAGGGATAGAGGAACGGATCCTTCAGAAGAGAGGATGCTAAAAACATAAAAATGGGGCAGAGCACAATAGTCCAAGTCAGGACTGAGTGCCCACTGTGGGTGTTTACACTACTGCAGAAGATTTTTCCATGGGCATTGTCTCCTCCCTACGGCCTTGAGAAACATCCCACAGTGGCAAGGCTTGCTAGTGAGCATAAATTCCAAGTACTTCCTCTTATTGATTATCAGTCCAAGGTGCACAGTAACCTGACGTATTTCCTTCTCATGTCACACGCCAATTCATTAGCACATTGGCCTGCAGGAATCTGTGCCTCTGTTAGATCATGCACTGTTATTTTTTTTCTAAAAACTGTTTTCTATTTTCCTTTGACATTGCTGTTCCCGCCCCTAACCTTCCAGAGCTCCTGACATTTAGGCTGTGCTCATATCTTACAACAGCTCCTAGAGGTTGTTTTCTAAATGAGGCGATCTGTAGCTTCAGGCTTCAAATGAGCAATATTCATATAGGTTTCTCCATACTTTACGGAGACAGATCTTCTAGCTTTTTAGAAGTTTCAGAGTAGACCTTCCTAGGTACCTGCAGTATGGAAGAAGATTTACTAATGTCAATAGCAAAATGATAATAGTTCTTAGTTCCCATGAGTTTAATGGTAACATCAGTAGACACTGTAAGTCTCTACTTGGCTGTGGGGCATTTCTTATGTTACTGAGATGGAGTCTGCTCTTGACTTTTTTTTCAGTCCTATATGCATTTTACTAACTACAAGCGTAGATAAAAGCCTTGAAAATGGATTGATATCCTGGCTTCTAGACCTGCTGAAAGATCAGAGGTCATAGGTCTAGTCTGCTTCAAATCTCATTAGTATATATCTTACCTAGTAACCATTCTGAGGTTCCATATTGCCTAAATGACCCTATCCTAGTTTTAATTTGACACTGACTGTGATCAAAAGTAACTTGAGGAAAGAAAGATTTCATTTGGCTCATACTTTCAGGTCTCAATCCATCACTGAGGGAAGTCAGGCAGGAACTCAGGTAAGAACTAGAACAGAAACCATGGGTGAACAGTGCTTACTGGATTGCTCACTGGTTGGTTCATGCATATCTAGCTTTCAGACCACCTGCCTAGGGTTAGTGCTGCCCACACTGGGCAAGGCCCACCTGTAACAATTAGCAAGCAGAGCAATGGCCATGGACATGACCAGAGTCCAATGTGATCCAGGCAATTCTTCAACTAAGGTTCACTCTTTCAAAGTGACTCTTGCTTATGTCAGTTGACAATAAGAATCAAGCAGGATAGCCTTGAGATTCTTAGTTAACCTACTCTAGTCTCTTCTTAAGGTGAGAAATTGACTCTGTCACAGTTTTGGAAAAGGAATGGGACACATATGGTATCCATCTCTTGCATATTCCTATATTCTTTGTTTATTTTGCAAATCTGTTTTCCATTACAGTGGAATTCATGGTGTGGTAGTTAGCATTGTGGTCTACTTGCCACAACCTAGAATCTCCTCAGACAAGAGTGTTGATGAAGGAGTGTCTAAATCAAGTAGATCCACAGGCATACCTGTGAAAGATTTTCTTAACTATATTAATTAAGGTAGAAAGACCTACCCTGAATGTGAGTGGCACGTTCCCTGAGTTTGGTCCCTGGACTATTTAAGAGTAGAGACAGCTGACAGAGCACTAAGCTAAGTGTGCATGCATATTCTCATATATCGTCTGTGATCTTGACTGTGAAGTAATGTGACTAGCTGATTCAGGTTCATGACTCCTTGGCTTGTCTGCACCAATCTGAAACTGTGAGATACAATAAACCCTTTCTCCTAAAGTTGCATTTGTCTGGATATTTTATCAGAGCAACAGGAATAAAACTACAACAACTTGTATCCTATAAAAAGATGCACCCCAAGTTGTAACCTTTAGAACTGCATAATGCGACTGTGGTGGTTTGAATACGTTTGACCCATGGGAAATGACAGTATTAGAAGGTGTGGCCTTGGAAGAAGTGTGTCACCACTCTTTGGGGCATCCTGTGGTCAACCTCTGCCCAGTGTGGAAAAGAAGTCTCTTCTCCTGACCTTTCAGATAAAGATGTAGAACCTCAGCTCCTCAGCTCCTCAGCTCCTCAGCTCCTCAGCACCATGTCTGACCGCACATGGCCTTGCTTCCTGCTGTGTGGATAATGGTCTAAACCTCTGAAATTGTAAACTAGCCCCAATTAAATGCTATCTTTTATAAAATGTCATAGCGTCTCTTTACACCAATGAAACCCTAAGAGTTGACATGGTCATGGTGTCTCTTCACAGCAATGAAGCCCTAACTAAGACAATGACCTCATTTAGAAATAACTCTTCTGTAGCTCTCTGAAAATCTAATGGGGTTCATGATTTTAGAAGGAAAATTCCTTGGGTTCAGAATGGATTCTAAACTCCATGACTTGTTATTTTAGGAGAAGGAGAGGACGAGGGAATAACTTTGGATATGAAAGGGAAAAGGCATTATGAAGATGATGGTAAACATGAGATCTTAACATAAGTAAGAAACATCAAAAGCCATCAGAAGCTAGAAGGCAAGAAGGACTCTTCCCTCTCATCCTTGGAGGGTTGTGGTATGGAAGAGACCTTGGTTTAAGACTTCTGGTCTCCAGAACCATGAGGAAACACATTTCTATTTTCTTAAACCATCAAACTTGTGGTAACTTTTGGCAGTTCTGGGAAATTAATGAAGCCTCATCTAATCCAGAAACCACAACCCTTTTCTCCATTGATCCTACCAAACAAATATTCAGACAAATAGAAACTAGGAGAACAAGAATGCCCTAACTCCTCAATGGAATAAACCCTAACAATGTGAGTCAGGAAGAGCTAGTGTTTACCGAGAACCAATTTGTTGGCATTTATTGAGCTCAGACACTGTATTTCCTGAGTTCCTCTCTGGTAAATTTATAGATAATAATTAGAAATAACAATTTTATTTAAAATTAAGTGACTTATTCTCTGTCCCACATACAACCCAGCTCTCTCTCCCTCCGTGTCAACTTAGCAAAAGAATCCTCCACAGTGAAGAGCAGAAAGATTAATGTTCCTGGTTTATGTCTAAATGATCAACATGAAGACTACTAGGCCTTTCCATACCACCTTGATTGGCATTCCATTTGGTATCAAGCCTCTGTCCCTAGACCCTGCTCAGAAGGAAAAGTAGATTTGAATTCTTCCTATCATGAAAATTTCAAACAGCATTCTCCCCTTTTACCACATCCTTCCTCCAGCCAGTACTCTTTGTTCAAACTTATCAATCTTCTTCAGACAGAAGTTTGCTTTTGAGGCTATGTTTTAAAAGCATAAATTTGGCTTTTGGGGGACCTATATAAAGTTCAAGCTTCATAATTCAATACACTTCTTATTGACTCCTTAGGTGAGGTCACAGATACAGTATGAGAACACACTGAACTGAGCTAGCAAGTCTAAATAAGGACTGGAGAGGGTGAAAGAGGACAGAAGCCCAGAAAGGAGATGATGAGAGGATCCTCTAAATTAAAATCAAGAAGTGTGACTAAGCAGACATGGACGCAGGCTCCCTTGGTTTCTCTAAAGTTCTCATAGCTCATCCTAACTATTCAGAACCCCAGCTGGAGATAAAGCTTACTCCCAAGATCTAGGAAGCAGTGCACACAGCCTCCAAGGGCAAGACAGATGCTCAGAGTGTATTTGAAAGACCAACCATTCAAACCAAGCTGGTTCAGCGTACTTTGTAACAGCAGTACAATGTTCCATAGAGCACCACCACCCTAGCATTTTCTGAGTGGTAATAAGTGAGTAGACAAACAAGGGTCCCTTGAGAATCTTCATTATACACGTAAAGCCATTACATTGCTATAGTTGGGTATTCTGTATGAAATTAGTGCCTCTCCCACCATACCAAAAGCATCTCTAACATCTCTTATATAGACAGGTACAGAAGGTCACCTTGAGTCATTCTGAGAAGAAGGATTGAGTTTCCTATGGGTTTCTTAGATGAAGGAGTGGCAGGTTACATTAGAACAAATTTCCCCTAAAACTGACAAGAGAGACCTCAAACTAAACTTAATGTATGTAAACTATATTCTTCCACAGTAATTGAGTTTTAAAATATAGCAGTGCTGTTATGAAGACTTGAAACTTCACATACATTCCCAGAATTTCTGGGCAGGCATAGGAAAGAGGGATTGGTCCTGACGACACACTATGAAGTGAGTCACATGGGAGTCATTGATAGTTAGAGTAGGGTATGGTTCCTGATGTCACCAATGTGTGCCTGTGTGCTTTGTGCGGTTGTAAAGCAAAATGAGATGGGGTGGGGAGAAAGAAAGAAAATCATGATCAAGATCTCAGAAACTAAAAATGAGACATTGTTAATTCAAAACCATTTTTATGAGAACTATGTACTTGCGCTGCAAACTCTGACTGGCCCCTTGGTGCACAGAAAATTTCTAATTGAAATTTGAATGCTACCTTTTACAGGTAAAGGATTTCTCAACAGCCAAATACCAAGTGACTGTGGCAGATGGCTGTTGCTGATTCCCAGTTTTCCTGGCTCCAGTCTCTGCTCCCTATTTTCAACAGGCACACACAACTTCACACAAACTCTACAGGTGTCCCTGGATAGTCATGATTGACTACATCGGCCCTAAACAGAGTATCTTTGCTGCAGGAAGAGGGAAGACATCTTTGTTTATTATTAAGTTTGTATGTGGTAGTGGGTGGATGAGTAGATGGGCATGTGGTATGTATGCATGTGTGTGTGTGTGTGTGTGTGTGTATTATATGTGTGAGTGTGGAAACCAATGATCAATATGGGTTGTCTTCTTCCTTCACTCTCCACATTATTTTTGAAACAGAATCTCTCACAGAATCTGGATCCTGACAGTTTGATTCAGCTGGTCTTTGTGACCAGCAAGTCCTCAGAACTCTCCCTCCATTGTCCCTTGGTGCTGGGATTCCAGGGACACTGCTATGGCCTGCTTTTCCTATGGGTTTGAGGTATGAACAGCGAATACTTTGGCCACTGATAAATCTCCCTCGCCTCTGCCTTCTCATCACAATCCTTTATGAATGGACTCATAAAGATATCCGCTTATCTTTTCCTCCGATAATATCAATCATGTTCTATTTTTCTTTTCAATATGTGTTTTCTAAAAAATAACTCCATACTTTCCCCATGGAGAAGGGGAGGAGGGGTGGATAGGGAGTATGAAAGGAGAAGGGGAAGGACTGGGAGGAGAGAAGGGAGGAGGGACTGGGAGGATAGGAGGGAGGGGAAGCTGCAATTGAGATGTAAAGTAAATAAATCACTTAATTAATAAAAATAATAGGTCAGGGTTGATGAAGACCAACACCGGGATGTTACTGTTCTACAACAGCCAGACTGTCAGAAATGATCACATTTCAGGTGAAAGTAAGATTACAAAATCATAGCCTGAAAACAGCTTTTACAGTCAATATCCAAATCTAATGCCCACCATGTGGTACCGTCTGCTGAAGCTCCTGATAGGCATCCTATGCTCCATCAATCTGCATTTGGAGACCCTCCACCATAGCCACAGTTATGTGCTGTTGAGCATTTCATTGGATTTACAAGAGCTAAGTGGAGAATCCCTGATATAATGGGAAAGCCTGATGAAATAAATGCCAATGAAAACAAGGGCAAGCTCCAGGAGCGGAAGGAGCGAGAACGATTTTACAGATGCTTCATCTCCTGAAATGTCTGTCCCTTCCAGATCTCTCTCCTCGGTTTTCATTCATCTACTCTGAGCTCAACATTTGCCAGACACTGGGGGCTTTGGCAATGAAACAAGCCAGATCTCTGCACTTTGGGGAACTTGAAATCTATTTGGAGAAGGAAGACTAGCACAGGATGCAGGTCTCAAAACCTACCGGTGCCTATATTTAAGGGATAACTCTTGCAGATTTAAAGTGCCTTAAAATATCATCAAAAAGGAGTTCAATAGGTAAACCTATTCCAGCTTCAAGGAGTCAGGGGTGTATGGGGAGCTCCCTTGACAGACAGACAACACAAAGGAAGGCAGACTGTGACCCTCACATTATTCTGTGGTAGGGAGAAGAAAGGGAGGGGAGGAAAGACAGAAGGGGGAAGGAAAACTATGGGGAGAATGGAAAGAGAAAGGGACAGAGAGAGAAAGAGATAAAGAGATAAAGAGATAAAGAGATAAAGAGGTTGTGAGAAAATGAGGGGGAAAGAGAAATGAAGAGAAAGACAGGGAGAAAGGGGAGATGTGGGGGGAGGAAAAAGGTGACAGAGAAGAAAGAAGTAAAAAAGAAAGGGAGAAAGAGAGACAGAGGCGGGGAGAGAGAGAAGAAGAGAGAAATTAGGATTTACTTGACTTAAACGTGCTATGAGGATTTCCAATTTAGATCTTTGGAAGCCTTCCAGAATGTAAGTTTACAACCAGCTATCTCTTGCACACTTAAAAGACAAAGAGGATCACAAATCTACAGTCAGAAAGAGCAACACTGGCCAAGGAAGGGCATGCATCTCCACTCTCCTTTATAGCCTGGAACATAAAAGACACACTGTTAGCTGAGATTTGCTCGCTCTGTGATAATTTTAATATATATTACCTTTATGTTTTAAGGTGTTGTCATAGCTGTTATTTTACTTCAGATACTAAAGTTTCCATTTTTATCACCACTTATAAACAAAAGGTATAAGAAGGAATCGAATCGTGTGGCCTAAGCAAGAGCTTCCCTAGTCAGAGGCATTGGGTCCCCGACAGGGGTCAAGCATTCAATTCACTACACATTATTTTGCTTGCAATCTTTTATTTCCTTAATTTTTGCCCCAAATGAACATTATTATTTTGACATTAATGAAACAGAAAAAAAAGATATCAACATTATGTTACCACGCAGGTTTCCCCTGATTGACCTAAAACTCACTTCAAATGGCTCTCGATTATACACTCCCTTAACCTGCCACTCAGGTCATACATTTACCGAATTATTGCTTCATAGTAGGATTTATTTTAAGTTCTAAAGATAAAAGTGGCCATTCCCTGGGAACTCACGGGTCACTTCTCCCCAATCTTCTCCAAATGCAATCGGCTTCAGACCATCACTCTGCTTCTTCTCCTGAAATATAATCCCAAATCTCACCCCAACTCTGCAGCAGACCTGCTGTGCGCTCTCTCTCCCTCTCTCTCTCTCTCTCTCTCTCTCTCTCTCTCTCTCTCTCTCTCTCTCTC
>NC_034601.1:79010925-79055113 GCF_900095145.1 Mus pahari | reverse complement strand
CTCTCTCTCTCTCTCTCTCCCTCTCTCTCTCTCTCCCCCCCTCTCCTCTCCCTCTCCCTCTCTCTGCCTCCATTTCCAAGGGACTAAATAGGGTTGTCTTAGGGTAACTCTAACCAAGAAAATGAAAAACTCGTATGAGTAAAACCTTTAATAGATTAAAGAAAGAAATTGAAGAAGATATAAGAAGATGGAAAATTTTCCCATCTTCTTAATATAGTAAAAATGGCCATCCTACCAAAAGCAATCTACAGATTCAATGCAATTCCCATCCAAATTCCAACCCAATTTTTCCCAAAATTTGAAAGGACGATTTTCAGCTCCATAGAGAAACACAAAGAACCCAGAATAGTTAAAACACTGCTGAATGACAAAAATAACTGTTGGAAGTACCATCATTTCTGATCTAAAACTGTACTACAGAGTAAGACAAATCATTGTATTGTCCCCCAAACAGATATCCTGATCAAAGGATTAAATGCAGGGCCCACACATAAGTCCATACACCTACGGATGTCTGATCTTAGATTTAATGAAAAAGAAAGACAGAAATACACACTGAAAAAAAAAAAAGACGTACATCTTCAAAAAATAAATGGTGCCAGTCAAACTGGATGAGCACATGTAGAAGAATCCACATAATCCATATTTATCACCCTACACAAAATTAACTACAAATGGATCAAAAACCTCAACATAAGGTCAGGTACATTGAACTTGAAGGAAGAGGAAGTGGGAAATGGCCTCAAACTCATTGTCACGTTTTCTATATTTCTATCTGATGACAAAGGAGCCTGTGCCCCAAAACCAGGATCTGGGCAGATTTCATTTCTTGTTCTGTTCTGTTTCAATTACAGTTTAATACAGAATGCCAAACTGTGGGCCAGGGATGTAGCTCAGTGGAAAGAATGTTTGTCCACTATTAGAACCCCATAAACTGTGTGTTTAAGACCACCCTGGCCACATGAGATCCTAAGGCCAAATAGTATTTCTGGAAAGGGTCCTTCTAGAGTGATCAAGAATGCTACCCTACATTTGGCATTAAACTTTGGGATGCAAAATTGTATTGTTTGTTCCCTTCTGTTTTTTTTAATTGCTTACTTTACTGAACATATATAAGTACTTGCCTGTAAATATGCATGTGGATTACCTTCTGTGTGCCTATTATCAACAGAATCCAGAAAAGAATGTCAGATCTACTAAAACAGGAGTTACAAAGAGTTGTAAGATGCAATGTAGGTGCTGGGAACTGAACCTGAGTTTTCTTGAGAAATGCAGTTTCTCTTAATACTAAGCCACTCTCCAGTCCCCCCTCTTTTTTTGTTTGTTTGTTTGTTTTGTTTTGTTTACTGAATCACCTATACTACCTAGACAGATGTAAAATTCACTTTGAAGGCCAGGTTGGCTTCAAACTCATGGTGGGTCTCATGCTTTAGCCCCCCTAGTGCTGGGATTGCAGGAATGAGTCAGCAAGCACTACTGCCTAACACTGTGTTCTTTCTATACTGGTGAAAGGTTCTTTAACCCAACTCTCTTCAAACCACCACACATTGATCGAGCATCCTCAGGATACAATCTCAGAGTGAAATTCTGCAGATGTTAGATGATATACAAAGATAAAAGGGTGGAGAACCCCCAGAAAGATGCTTGAACACATTGAGATTGGGAATCAAAGTCACCGACTTCTTTGAATCCTCAAAATCAACTTTCAAAACCTGTAGAATAATGGCTTAAAAGAATTATAGAATCATTGCTAAAGTATGGGAAACCTGGCCATGCCTCTGAGTTTGTGGAAGACTGAAAGATATTTCTGGAAGAAGTAGATAAAAGCTGAGTGGGAGGAGACTAAAATATTATGGCTTACTACATTCTTTAGATATCAATCTCTTTCAAATTGGTTAAGCCAATCTAGACATACATAAATACCTTACCTAGCCTTCATATACATGAAGAAATTAAACCTTAGACAATAAACTCAAAGCCTCAAAGTTGGTAAGATGAAGTCCCCATCAGTTTTGCACATCCAGAGAAATCTACCCTGAGATTAAATGCAGCGGACTCTTGGTAGAATGGAACCTAGAGCTAGATTCAAAGCATCTGCATTGAACAAAACTTATAAAGCATTGAAGGCCCCAAAGGGGATAGGAACTCCACAGGAAGACCCAACAGAATCAACTAACCTGGGCCCTTGTGGCTCTCAGAGTCTGAACCACCAAACAAAGAGCATACACAGCTGGACCTAGGCCTGCCTGCACATATGTAGCCGATGTGCAGCTTGGTCTTTGTACTGGCTAATTTTGTGTCAACTTGACACAGCTGGAGTTATCGCAGAACAGGAGCTTTAGTTGAGGAAATGCCTACATGAGATCCAGCTGTAAGGTATTTTCTCAATTAGTGATCAAGGGGGAAAGGCCCCTTGTACATACATCACAGCACTCTGTGGAGGAGCAGCTCTTGTCTCAATTTTACAGTGGCCATTTGGTGTCCATTTGAGATATTCTTTTTATTTTTTTATTTATTTATTTATTTATTTATTTTTGGTTTTTCGAGACAGGGTTTCTCTGTATAGCCCTGGCTGTCCTGGAACTCACTCTGTAGACCAGGCTGGCCTCGAACTCAGAAATCCGCCTGCCTCTGCCTCCCGAGTGCTGGGATTAAAGGCGTGTGCCACCACGCCGGCCCCATTTCAGATATTCTAAGGCATATCCTCCTCTACCTTTAGCTTCCACCTGGATCTCCATTATTCTTAAAGCTTATAATATACACACGTATTCTCTTAACATGTCTGACTTGAGAAATGTACTCTGCTAGAGTATGCAAGCATGGACTAGGAGAGTGAAGTATTTTTTCCCAGATGGGTTTAACAGTCTGGCACAGTCCTTATGATGAGAACCCACAGCATAGCTTTTAAACCTTCATCTCTTTGGGTGCTCACAACACCATGAGATCTATGGGAGAGTCCAGACTTAATTTTATTTTGTTGGTCCTTATAGTTCTGAGGTGTTTGTGGGTTTGCTTGGGGGGTGTATAAGGTATTGTGCAAAGATTTAATTCACTGTATTTGGAACATAAATACAGAGTAAATAACTTCCAGAGGTGTTTACATTTTTAATAAAAATTAAACAGGAAAGGACCCCAGGAGATTACCTTAAATACAAGTCAGTTGTTTAAACCTTCTCAGAGAGTGCCCATATAAGCCATACAAACAGAAACATCATGTCAGCTTTGTGAATGATTAAAAGCCACCCAGTTTCCTGTAAGATGTCGTCTCTCTGTCATTAACGGCATGAACTCAGTTTGAATGCTTGACTGATTTTAATTTTCAAGTATAGAGCAACTTCACACTGGGTACCATGCCATGAAGGTGACTTGGGAATGACTGCCCATATGTTGACAAAGGAAAGGACTCCTCATTGTGCCTATATACGGCCCCACAGCAAAAGTCCCAGCCAGTTCTCCCACGTCACAACCCCACTGCCGCTAGGTCATTCTTCCACAGAAATAAATATATGGCCATAAATATAGTTTCCAAATCTTTCATTTTGCTGTTGAAACCTCAAAGACATTTCTGGGTTCACTTGGAGTATTCAATAAGTGGAGCCTTCATTATTATTAATAAAACTGTAATTTTTGCCTGATTTCTTTACATTTTTTGTTATGATTATTTCACTGTGTTGCAGATAAATGCTGGTTAACTGGGTAATGGTGGACTCCTTCCTTAACAAGTTTGTAAAAGATTTCAGTATTACTTGCAGGAAATGTTACCTTCCCAGCTGTCTGATTACCATATTTAACAAAGCCTTTTTCTGTAGGAAAGTGAAAGGCTCAGGCAATGGCTTTCATTTGCATGCACACTTAAACCAGCTCTGAGAATGTGACCTTGATGTAGGCATTGAATAATGCTCTGAGCTTCATCCATCCTGCCTGCTAATCACCACAGCCATAGCAGTCTTACACTGGGCAACTGAATTATTTTGTAAACACAAAGCAAATTGTCTATTAGCCTGTTTGCATGTTGTCCTCAACAGAAAGCTAACATCAGGAAATGTCATTGAATGAGCTAGACAAGGTTCCAGCTCTTGGTTACCAGTGGGAAGAGTGATATAGTCTAATGATAAGAAAATATATTAAAATATTTGTTTCTCTTTGTATTTCGAAAATCAACTTTATAACAATTAGTAACTTTCTGCCAAAATCAATGCAAAGGCTGCTCAAAACACTTTTACTAAAAATATAAGTAACGGTAACTCTGTAGTGCTGATATTAATATATAATAAAATAAAAAGATGCCCATATTATAATGTATAAATCTGTATTTGTTACCACTGACCCAGACAGTGAATTTGAAACCTATAAAGCTTCAGAAAGGAACAGCAAAGAAATTTAAAACATCTCACTTCTGAAGAAGAAATAAATCTTTCCAAAAGATTCCATGGCAAACACGATGTGGCTGTTAGAACGTGAGATTTTAGGTGGACTGGGAAATGTGAAGAGATGCTGGTCCGATGGCAGCTGTTGCTGAACACGTAGGCTAGGTTGGTCACCATGGACCATTTGCGTGTGAGACTGATGAAAGCACAGCTTTAGAATCTTTAATTCAGATAAATTGGAAGAAAGACAATCATTCATACTTTTTCCCTGCCTTGGAGTTTACTCACTTTCTAGAAGGGAAAGCTGGATGTCAACAAATATGAAATGAGCAGTCAAAGGCCTGACGTCATCCGTCACTGGGCATCTTTGCTTTTCTCTTACAGTTCTTGGTAAACTTCACTGTATTCAGATAGGTCTATACATGTGCCTACAGATTCATGTGGGTATTTTTAGAGCATATATATTGAGCGGTCCAACCGATGAAGCCTGTTTTCATGTGACCAAGGTCAAGAGGTCTACAGCCCTATTTCACTATCAGACATGGAAGTCTAATTTCCAGTTAGTGAGGGTTTGAAAAGCAGATTGTGAGTCCCAAGCATGAGGGCAAATGATCAAAGGTACAGCCATCTATATGATGGGCAGAAAAAAAGGTAAGGTCTCAAGACCAGCAGCCTATCTGTTAGAAAGTTTGCATGGACAGAAAGCACTCAAGGCATGAGGTAAAACTTCAACCAACAACCTACAGCACTGTTAACTAAGCATAGTGTCATAGTTACAAGTTTTAAAGAATAGAGAGCTTTCTTAAGGTCTTTCCTGAATCGTGTACCTCAGGAGTTTTACAATATAGTTTGGGTGGGATCATGAACACAAAAATTCTCATTCTAGAAGACTCAAAGACACTGGTGGAGAAGAGAAAAGTCTCGCTCTGCACTCTCTCTGTGTTATCAGGAAGTCACTGAGGGCCCACTTCTGTTTGTGCATGGTGTGGTCCTCTGTACCACCTAGGACTGTAATAGAGATCTTGGGAAGAAATCTACTTTACTTGGTTCTAAGTTTTAATTATGTCATTACCAGATTATTAGAATTCACTTAGGAGTGCTCCCATTCCTAACACTAGAATAATATTTTTCATCCAACTGGCTGTACTGTCAATGCCAAGGTGATCGACGAAATAACTCACTGGAACAAAAATGACAATAAAAAGCAAAGCTATAATGGCAACAGATACTGTCTCTTAGATTGAATTCCTAGAAACCTGGAATCGCTTATGGATAATGTGACTGCTGAGCATGATGCAGCGGAAGGTTGGCTGTGTTTGACAAGATGTCACAATGAATATCTCTGTGAATGCGTGGATAAGTAAAAACCTCATCCTGGAATACTTAAAAGACCACAGGCAACTGCAAAGACGGCTGACTACAGTAACAAAAGAAGTAAGCACAGAAGCCAGAGTTGGCAAGAGCAGTTGTTCCAGAAACCCACCAAATCAAGAAGAGCATTCAGGATCTAGACAGCCTGAAGCCAAGGAGACAGTTTGTATTCAAAGCCTGAGCTGTGCCTAATGACAATATCACTATTCTGAGCAGCTCTCAACAAAGGTCCCTTAATAAAACCAGCCTCCAGATCTTGCAGAGCTCATGGGAATTTATGAAGACTCAAAAAAAAAAAAAAATCTGGTAAGGACTTTCATAGCCTAGATGAATAGCAGAATGTCACTGAAGAGCTTTCTGCATCCAAAAATGCCCTTACACACTTGAAGGTGAACTTCAGAGAGGCAGAGATACTTAACTGTTTTATTGTTCTAGACAAGAGACTAATAACATCAATTACAAAGGCGCTCGCACAGTCCAAGCAGACACATGAAGGCCAGGAGATCTGCCTCTGTTTGTTCTGCTGGTGCCTACAAATTAAGGAAGTCATTAGCAGATTGTTGCCATCCACCAAGGATTTCTTCAGCACCTGTCATCCAAAAAACACCGTAAGTCCATGCCAAGGTGACAGATAAAATAAATCTGGCTGAAACAACACTACTGGGGACTGAGGAGACAACTCAGATGGCTTTCTATGCACACATGAGGACCAGAATTTAGATCCCCCACTACCCAGGTAAAAGCCAATAATAGCCAAGGGACAAGGATGGGATCCTGGAAGCTTGTTCTCCAAACAGTGAGGTTCGGGTTTAGTAGGAATTATACAGAGAATGGTAGGTAGAGCAGGGCCCCTGTGGTACTTGGATTGCAATCGGCCCCCCGTAAGGCCGTAAGGAGTAGCACTATTAGAACATGTAACCTTGTTGGAGGAGGTGTGGCCTTGTTGGAGGAATTGTCTTAGAAGTCTCATATATATTCAAGCCATGCCCAGTGGCACAGTATCCTGCTATTGCCTGTGAATCAAAATGGAGAACTCGAGGCTCTTCCAGCACCATGTCTGCCTGGACACTGTCATGCTTCACACCATGATAATACTAAACCTCTGAGACTGTAAGAAGCCAGTCCCAATGAAATGTTTTCCTTCATAAGAGTTGCCGCGGTCATGTTGTATCTTCACAGCAATAATACCCTAACTAAGACAGCACCCAATGTACTCCTCTACATTCTGCATGTGTGCATATGGGCATGCACACACATCAGTTCACACTTGCATTCTCCATAAAAACACACATATGCACACATACACATAATTGAGACAAAATTATGAACATGCTAGTGTGCTGTGCCAACATTTAGCCAGCTACGAGCTAGGAAGAAAGGAATGTAAGAAAGTACAGAGCAGGCGATTCTGCAAGATCACAGAAAAGTGAAGACAGAGAAGCCGAATTGAACGCCGAACTCCAGTGCTGAAGCTAGGAGACCTAGCTGTAAAAATGTAGGAAATTGTTCTTCCATAATGAGAGAAAAATCCAAATAACTTGATGAGGCAAGTAAAAAAAAAAAAAAAAAAGTTCGATGTGATGCTTCAGGAAAGATATCACAGACATTAATAGCAACTAATGTCCTTGTGCATCGTATTGTGCGTGGGGTATTGCAATTTCTATATAGTGAAATGATCAATTTCTCACTCCATTAATCAGAAAACATGATCATTGCGATCAGAAAGTGGCTTCGTTTTTACCTCCCAACCAAGACTTAATGGCAAGTGCTTGTGACGAGGTCTCATTTCCCAAAGACTTTATCACAGTTAAAAGACACACTGCAGCCCATTAGTCTACCAACTGGATTATTATCATAAATACTTAAAACCACTTATCAAAATAAAGCACATTCCGCCAGGCGCCGGGTCTGACTTTTTAATCAGAGTCTCTCTCGCTAATTGGAAGTGCTCGACTCCAAATGGCTCGTCTTATCATTGGTGAGAATTAAAAAGGTTTTACACTGGAGATACTTTAGCGGCTTTTTTTTTTTTTCCAACTAGGTCACCCTCATTAGACTAGCTTTGAAGCTTCTATTACATTTTCTTTCTCATATGTCAGTTCAACAAAGGACTTTAAGGAGACAACAATGCTGGTGCCTACAGCCAGTGGCCTATCGCATGGTTATTCCATATTTAGGCAGCTATATACGCAGTCACTTGCTACAGGAGAAGAAAATCAATTTATTTCAGGAGATTATTAAAGCTATTTGATTTTATTTATTTGACAATGTACCAAACTCCTGCCTGAAAAGGAGACTGGTTTGTTTTATCTGCTTATGTACTTGTGTATGAGCCAGACACCAGGCAGCTTCAAAGGATTGTCAACATACATGTTTGGCTTTTTGTTTTGTTTTGTCGGTGGTGTTTTTAAATGCTGCTGGAATACTAACGAGGGCAGAAGAGCACCTTGGTGTGCAGAGGCTCAGACCTTGCATTTTGTATAGAGTTTTTCTCTGTGTCTCACAAAACAATCAGATCAAACAATGACTAAAGGAAGAGGAGAGAGAGAAATGGGCACAGATCCCAGGAGTGACAAGAAAACATAGGACGATAGAGAGCAATACTTAAGGAAAACATTCTGTCCTTCTGAGGACAAAGAGGTGGGACTTTGAATGGGAGACCATCAATCGCCACTCGAGTGAGCACCAGTCCTCATACGCACCACATTCTCCTACCACTTCTCCACGTGACCCCTGAAGGTCACCAGCTATTATCATACACTGAAAGTAACTCTTCACTTTCAACAAACTTAAGACTCCAAAGTCAATCACTCTGGACCCTTCCAGAACCTACCATCTGCCAGGTCCTTCCAACAAGGGCAAAGGTAACCGGCTCTGTGGGCTTGGATAATTACTACTGCAGGTTGAGCTAATTAGGACTGCTGTCTCATTATCAAGCAAGCTCCTCTAACCTGTCCTACAGCAGCTGACTCCAAAGACCTATCTCAGAAGGCAAGCCAGAGCGCACACACCTTTGCTCAACAGCAGCCCCATCTTACAAAATAAAATAAAATAAAATAAAATAAAATAAAATAAAATAAAATAAAAAGGTTGATGGATGGAAGACAGACATGATTTCATGGAGACAACAGTCAAACATAAATCCTTGCAGCCAAAATAACATGGTAAAATAAAGAAAAACTTCATGAAGGCAATACTCAGCTTCAACATCATTTCCATTCTTGTATTTGAGCATGAAACATGTCTAAATTATCTCCTGCGGGGTGAGGTGTAAGCCTAGCACTGCCTAACAACAGCCTTGCATGTGTATGGCCCCCTGCCCACAAGTGACCAAAAAGGATAAATGAAAAGGGATGTCCAGACCAGGACAGAGTTAGCAAACCTCACTGGAGAAGTGGGCCACCCTCTAATGCCCTGCGTTCACCTTTCACTTAGCAAGTACTTAAAAAGCTTCTGCTTCAGGTTATCTGCTGTGATCCCATACCTCCTGAGTCTTGGCAGTTCAGAGAGAGGAATCGTAGCTCAGCACTCTAATCCAGTATAGTAAGGATGCCTGCTTAGCTCCCCTCTTCTTCAAAAGGGCCGGGGACTAAACCACCAACCAAAGAATAGACATGGAGAGACCCATGGCTCCAGCTACTCATGTAGCCTTATCAGACATCAACGGGAAGGGAAGCCCTGGTTCTTGGGAAGGCTCGATGCCAGTGTAGGGGAATGATAGGGCAGTGGAGGCAAGGGAAAAGGGGTTGGAATGGGGTGTTTTCAGAGGAGAAACCAGGAAGGGGGATAATATTTGAAACGTAAATACAAAATAACCAATAAAAAACAAAGTGCAGTCTTTTTCTGTAGTCATATTTTCTGACTATCTACCTGCCACACCCTCCTGCCCCTTCTCATACCCTCTGCACGGTTGGCCCCTTCATTTTACACTAACCAGATTATTTACATGCCTGGATTATTTGTCTCCGCAACACCTTCACGCTTCCACGCCCTTTCTGTAAAAACTCCATCATCAGTGTACCTGATCTTCTTCCAACATCTCACCTCTATGAAGCTTTAAAAATCTGGAGGGTCCCGATGCTCAAGCAATAGCAACACAATGCCTCCCTGCCCCCGGTGCTTAACAAGTTTGCACTGAGGGAATCTGAAACTGTGAAAGGTCAAAGTCTGAGTTCTCTTCTCTACTAGATACCCTTCCTACTCCTATTGGCGAGACACTGGAAGGCAGCGGCCGGAGTTTATGCCTGTGAATGTTATCCCTATGGATATCGCTATCTTCAAATTCCTCAGGTTCTTCACTCATAAACTTATGGGCACTCGGGATCAGGAGTGTCCATCCGGGTGCCCCACCTTCCTGCCACCATGCAGGATCAGTAGTGTCCTCCCGGGTGCCCCACCTTCCCGCCACCATGCAGTGTTACTGCTTAGCATCCTCTTTTCAAAGGGAGAGGAATCGAAAATGTTCCTAGTTGCTTTCTTAATAATATGGCAGTGCAGAAACAGACATCAGGAGGGATTCTAAAAGTGCACGTCTGACATGGAAATTAAAGTTACTTGTAGCCGGAGGGTGGAATGCCAGACTCCTACTGCAGCTTCACCACTTAGTGGTCACTGGAACTCAGCGTGTCACGTAACCGTAACAGTCTCCGCCGACAATACCTGGTATCAGACCGATATGGAGATTGAGAGACTAACAAGTGAGACAGGCTAGTGATGGCTCATTCCCACCTAGTAAGGGCTGAGGCAGCATTCGATGTCAGATATTACTGAGATTAGGTCTTATAACCATGCCTCATGTCACTCAGGGAGGGACCATTCAAAGAGACAAAGGGGCTGCCATATTCCTTTACCTCGCTGTACACGCATAAACACCCATTACTTACTTTTCACCTACTGTTCCACAAAGACACCCCACATAGAGTACAAACTGTACCACAAACCCTAGGAAACACTGGCTTTATCCAGTGAGTAACTTCAGTATAATTATACCCCCTACTGCCTAAGTTCCTGCTCTCTGGTGGGTTTCTCTGTCTAAATCCATGTCCATCCCATAATAATAGTTCCAATAATACTCAGATTTGCAAATTGCTTATGATTCACTTTACAAGCTTTAAACTTATTTCATCTGCAGAGCAAACCCATTATTATACATAAAATTATTTTTAAAAAAAATGAGAAAGCAAAGGATAGTTAAGCCACATCACCCAAAGTGACTCCACAAATTGTATAATGTCAAACAAAAATGTGAGTGCACGGAGCAAGCAGAAAACAAAAATAGCTCCAACCTGTAGCAGCTCATCAACTACTCCAGGTGGAGTCTGTCACCAAAATGTGTCAGCCCCTTGTGAGCTGTCTGGGAAAGGTCATGGAGCTGTTTGTTAAGCTCACAGCCTGATGACTGCAAGGTTCAAAGAGCAGGACAGCAGAATCCTAGGCCCTTAGCTACATCACAGCCCAGAGCGGAAGCAGGCAAGGGAGCCTGTCACACACCAGAGGGACTGTTTCAGGAGAAATCATCTTTGCCTACCAGGGCTGACTCATTCTCCAGGGAGGAGCCCCTTCAACTCTCTATCTCTTTCAAGAGCTCTTCCCTGCCAGGCTCCCTGACTCCAAACCAGCACAAAAACCTATAGGCTATAGAACTGTGTCCTAACCACAGAACGTGAACTAAAAGGAAATATTGCAAAAGAGACAAGGATAGACGAGAGTGAGGCATGGGAAGAGAAATCACTGGGAAAGGAGAGAGAGGAAAAAGAGAGAAAGTGGAGAAGAAACAGGAATAGCCATCAACAAACCACTCGCTGAGGGCAAAGCATCATCCGGGAGCACTTCCTGCGCATGGCTTGCTAGTGCCCTAAAGTCTTTGGTCTTGCGTCTCACATTGTGCTCCTTGGGCAAGACTTCAAGCTCTCTCCAATGCTGCATTTAGAAAGTGAGGCCATGGCTTCATCTGTTTTCAACCTACGTTCCCTCACCCAGTGAAGAGATCCATATGTGTGTTTTACTTCCTCTATTTCTTGTACTATAATAACAGTTGAGATGATATCAGCAGTTGAATGTTGTTAAATATATTATTATATTTAAATCATACAATATGAAAAGTCTAAACACCCCTCAAGGGGCTATGTCGTCTGTTTTCAGGGATAAGTTGTATTGTGGATGGCTCTGGTGCTGCCTGTATTTTGATGTTAATTCCGCTTACCCAGAAGGGGTTGTCTGGACCAAGGAATGGGTCACATAGCCCCCCACCCCCCAAATAAATGGACCAATCACTGGGCAAGTAGGCGGGACTTCCGGGAAGACTACGAGAGGAAGCGGGAGAGAGGGGCTTTTTTCACGGGGATAGCATAAGGAAAAGCTGTAGCTGTTTGTGTCTCCTGGTTTCAGTGGCGGATCTTCCAGGATTCACTACTAGAGGATTTAGATTTAATATGGCTTACAAGATTAGAATTCTAGTTGATGTGCCCAGAGATTGAGTTACCATTGCTTCTGAACTAAGTTTGTGTGGTGTTTTCCTTCATGTGGTGGCTCAACTAGGTTCCAGAGAGAAAGATATGGAGGCAAAGCGTGGGTTTGCCAGTTGAGTACCACAAAGGCCGTGGGGGGTTTGAAGTATGGGGCAGGTGTGGTAATGACCCATTACTGGGAATTTAGCAAGCTGGGTGGAGCTCTGAGTCAGAGAGTTTCCGTGGGATAAGAACAGGCCAGCCATTGCCCACCGGAACTGGCTGGCCAACCCGCCAGGGCAGAGAGTAGCAGGGTATAGTGTGGGAACTTGCAGTAATTTTTTAAAATTTCCCACAACAGAGTTGTGCATTTTCAGTTATACATAGAACCGTTACATCATAGTAGGTGAAATCATGGCCTTAATTTTCTTTATTTGGACATTAAGCATGACACAAGGACAGGCATGGGTGTCAAGCTGACAAAGTACAGAATTGTGATGGTTAATCTTGATTATCGAGTTAATTAGATCTAGAGTCAACTAAGAAACATGCATCTTGATGGGTCGGTGAGGAGCTTGCCAGTGTAAGAAGCACCTTCTGTCCAGTGGTCTAGTGAAGCATGACATTCATGAATAGCCATGAACTAATGGTTACCAACCCAGACGGGAAGCCAACAACAGACCCAAGCAACCATACCATGAAAGTCCAATTTGGTGAGCCAATGAGTTTTTGAAGTCACTTACAGGAGCAGGGATGATTCAAAGGCAACTGAACCACATAGAGCCCACCCTATCATGGGTGACAACTCATGAAAGCAGGTGTACCAGAGCTCTCCAACGGTCTGCATGTTGTGGATGTTTTGTTTGAAGTCACACTTGTGCAGTAAGTCTGAACATGATGCGAATGCAGGGAGCACCTTGGGTGGCCCTCATCACATTGCTCTGCTAGTCAGCACAGTGCCCCGTGTGTACAAGACTCACAGCCGGAGGAAACAACTCTTCTAAGACTCACGATAAATCTAACAGTTGCTGGGCCTGAGGGTACAAAGCAAGTTGTCACACAACTGTCATGTCCTGCTCATGCCAGCACCACTGCTTCCACAGTTCACTGTCCACCACGCGATAGCGAATGTTCATCTCTAACGAAGCAGAGGCAAGAGGTAGAGATGCTTGTGGCCGTACCTGAGGTCCTCAGTTCAATTCCCGGGACCTGTATGGTAGAAGGAAAAAAATCAATTCCCATAAGTTGTCCTCCTAACTATGTAGGTCCATTGTAGCATGTGCACACACACACACACACACACACACACACACACACACACTAAATGTAAGAAGCACATAGAACTATAGCATAACAACATCATAATTTGTTCTAGGTGTTAATGGGCCCTCCCAAAGGAAATTTTAAAGAAATGGAAAAGCAAAAACAAAAACTAAAACACAATCTGATAAGAATTGAGAGTGAACTTGCCCGGCTAATTGCTACGCCCACTCCAGTGCAGTCTGTTGGTAGGCCTAAAGCCTGAAAGCAGTCACGAGGCAGAGGAAACTCTGCCTCCTGGAACCTTGGCATTCCAATACGCCATATACTCAAACCCTCTTCCCACGTTAGTCTGGTGTATGGATCCATGGGCTCTCTTTCAGTATTGTTTTATTATAAGTGCCTTTAAGGATTGATTTTTGACATATAGCAAAGCCTCCACCAGTGTTCCAATGGTTCCTAGAAAATCCTTGAAGCTGACATGAGCTTGGAATTCAGTAAGAATGTTAGCTATTCAGTAACATTCAAATTCACTTCTAGTAGAGACAGTGAAAATAATCAGGCATGACAAAGGACAGAGCTAGAGAAGCTCAGGGCTAGTCCGCATGGTAATTACTTAGGACAGTAGCCCAGTCACACCCAAACACAGGAATATACAATGGCCTAACAAGTCAGTGGAAGGGAATTCTCCTGGTACAGTTTTCTTCACTAGGCCCAGAGGAATAGCATAATCAGATATTTACTAAAGAAACCCTGGTGGTGGGTTTAACAATAGACTATCATTGCATCAGAGCATTCACCTGACTCGGGTGTTTAGCTGATCTTTTTAATTAGGCGGTAAATGTGGCCTGGCTCCCACCATCTTTTGATGTATGCATTCTTTTTGTTTTGTGTCACAGTAACTTGGCAGATGTGTTCGCCTGGCTTTTCTTGTTTTTCTTCTGTATAAAAAAGTCTGGTGTTCGTTTGGACAATACATTCAGATCCACACTCCCTTGTGTCACATCTGTTTGTCACCCCCTTCTCGTCGACTCCATGTTCACCTGCATCCAGAAACTTGTTCCCCGCAGATAGGAGACCCAATAGAGGTTAGACTGCGGCAGCTAATGACATATGTAAACATGAATAATGAGATCTGTGAACACTCCAGGGTAGAAGACATATTCATTCCCTGATGTGTGTAAGAATTTTTAGGAAATCTGCATTACTGGAAAAACTTAACCAGGAAAAAGTAAGGACAGATATTTATCCCATTTGTCATTGTTTGAATAAAACAAGAGGGGAGAGGAAGGAAATAAGAAACAAAAGAATGAAAAGAGGGACCAGAAGGAGGGACCGCGGAGAGACAGCACACCATCCATACCACCAGACTCCTAACTGCTTTAACACAAAGAGGGTTGGGGTATACAGTATTGTATACACAGCTTGGCCTCACAGAAGTAACAAGGGCTCAGCCACAAAACATACATTGTTGGGGAAAACAGATCTCCCACCGTAACAGAAATAAGTACTGTGCTGAGAAGCTGAATAAAAAATGCTTCTCACACAAAACCTCTGGGCCTCCAGGCAAGTACTCCTCAGCGTTCGTGGTCGGCTGCCACCAAGCGGCCTTTTTAGGCATTACAGCATCCTCCAACGTTCTAAATCCAAATACTTACCCAGAAAAAAAACAGCCGTAAAAACTCTCAAATCCAAATTGTGTCCTGGGATCTCCCGTTAATTTACTCATCAAACAACACTCTGGAAAAATTAATTTTCCCCTTAATACTGGATTAGACTGAAAAACAGATCTAATGGTTAGGTTGAATGAGCATATCTTATACAGTTTCATCTTACCATTCATTTTCACTGTCTTTTAAAATGTATTTAGTGAAGCTGTTTCTGTCCCTCCTCTAGGATAAAAGCCAAGGATCTCAATCGTCTCTGGGCATATCAAATTCTGTTATATGTGGTTAGAACCAGCCTAGCAGAACCAGGAGCGGGCAGGACTTGAGATAGAAGGAAGTGTTCTCTCTATGCCTGCTTGGTACTTTAAATTCTTTCCATCTCACTTGCTTCAGCTTCTGGCCCATCCATGGCTGAGATTTGAGGAGGGAAGTGGAGGTATGAAATCGGAGTCAGTAATCCCTTGTCCTGGAGTCTGTGTGGATTCTGGGGAACATACTCCGTGTGGAGATCTGTGCCTGTGCTTTCTCAGACTGGGTGCCCCTCAGAATTCCTAGGTGGAAATCCTAACCCTTGGTACAATGTTATTTAGAGAAGGAGCCTTTGGGAGTTCATCACTATTGGCTATGACCATGAAGATGGGATGTGATCCCTGTCCTTGTACAAAGACACCAACACCATGACCCTCCTGACACATATAGCAAGGAATGGCCACAGGAAGAGACAGAGAGGAAATCGGTATCTTCTGTAGGTCAAAAGGGCAATCCCACTAACACCTGGCTCTGAGTTCTCAGCCTCCTGAAGTTGTAGAACATAAATTTATGTCATGTAAGCCACCCCGTCTGTAACAGTCTGTGATAATGGCCCAACATGACTAAGATGCTTGGTGAATATTGTTTGATCCTAGCTTGGTTTCTCACATTCTCTTCAGCTCCCAGGATGCAGCCCAACCTAAAGCTCTCCCAGTTGGGATCTTGTTGGCTTTCTGTGCAGCCTCCTTGGACAAGATGCTAGCAGAACTCCCATGCAAGAGACGGCTCATGAGAATATCATTCTTTGTCCTAAGACAGAGAGGCAGGGGCCAGTCCTAAGGCTTTTTGCTTCCATTCAGAAATTGACTAACCAGCCAGCCCTGTCTCTCAGCTCACTCCATGAAATCTCTAAAGCATCATTTCCCTCTGGCCTTTAGGGATCATCGTTGACAACTTCTAAGGGTTATCTTCAGGGCTTGGGTTACCTGTCCTGTGCGCTGTGGCCTAGCCCATAGGAAATCTCCATTCCTCCTACTCTGTGTTCACTGAATGAATGCCGAGGACTTCTGATGGTGGTGACAGGCTCAGTCTCAACAGCCACAGCCTGGCGCCATGGCGCTGCTGTCACACTGCAGTAGATTGGACGGCATCCAAAAGAGAGAGGGTGAATCTGTAATGCTCACGGTCCCCTGTGAACCAGCAGAAGTCCAGCCATTGAATGTCAGAGACACGCTGTGTAGTTGCAGGGCATGAGGCACGTGTTCACTGAAAACTGATCAAGTCACAACACCCAGCAATCCCCTTCCTGTTTACATATTTCCAGCTCTGCTCTCTTATAAAGTTTGTAGAGAGGTGTAATTGATTAGACTGGCCATAGTACGTTTCTTTCTTTGTTTGTTTGACTGACTGGTTGATTGACTGACTGACTGACTGATTGATTGATTGATTGATTTTAAATTAGCTGACATTTCAATGGGACACAACTTCATATTTAAGGTTTTGTTTTACTTTTATTTAATTGGCAGATAGCAGTTGCATATACCTGTCTCACAACTTACATACAATGGCTATGTCCTGGAACATCCATCACAAGTAGAATACTTCCTAAATCAAAGACATATTAAACATACCTAAGCTATCAAACATCATATCTCATGTGCACACAACTTAAAGAAGCCTGAGGTTGGGCTGTGACCGCTAACACAAAGGCTATTTTAGAACATAAAAACGTTGACTACCTCATTACATTATTGGATACTACACAAGAAGCTTTTTACTTAATAAGTCTCTGCGTTCATCATTGGCATCTGTTTGCTGTGGTAAAAATACAGCGCAACCTTCACGCCATCAGATAATTGAAAAATGGTGAAACCACCTCAAGATGGAAGCCATGTCCAAAAGACATGTCCAAAAGACAAACAGGCCACCAACAGATTGGGAAAGAATTTTTACCAATCCTAAATCTGATAGAGGACTAATATCCAATATACACAAAGAGCTCAAGAAGCTGGACTCCAGAAATTCAAATAACCCCATTAAAAAATGGGGTACAGAGCTAAACAAAGAATTCTCAACTGAGGAATACCGAANGNCTGAGAAACACCTGAAAAANTGTTCAACATCCTTAGTCATCAGGGAAATGCAAATCAAAACAACNCTGAGATTCCATCTCACTCCAGTCAGAATGGCTAAGATAAAAAATTCAGGTGACAGCAGATGCTGGCAAGGTTGTGGAGAAAGAGGAACACTCCTCCATTGCTGGTGGGATTGCAAGATTGTACAACCACTCTGGAAATCAGTCTGGTGGTTCCTCAGAAAATTGGACATAGTACTACCTGAAGATCCAGCAACACCTCTTCTGGGCATATACCCAGAGGATCTTCCAACTGGTAATAAGGACACATGCTCCACTATGTTCATAGCAACTTTATTTATAATAGCCAGAAGCTAGAAAGAACCCAGATGTCCCTCAATAGAAGAATGGATACAGAAACTGTGGTACATTTACACAATGGAGTACTACTCAGCTAGTAAAAACAATGAATTTATGAAATTCTTGGGCAAATGGATGTATCTGGAGGATATCATCCTTAGTGAGGTAACCCAATCACAAAAGAAGTCACTAGATATACACTCACTGATAAGCAGATATTAGCCCAAAAATTTAGAATACCCAAGATACAATTTGTAAAACACAAGAAAACCAAAAAGAAGGAAGACCAACGTGTGGATACTTCATTCCTCCTTAGAATAGGGAACAAAATACCCATAAAAGAAGTAACAGAGACAAAGTGTGGAGCTAAGACGAAAGGATGGAGTATCCAGAGACTACCCCACCCAGGGATCCATCCCATCATCAGCCACCAAACCCAGATACTAATGCACATGCCAGAAAGATTCTGCTGAAGGGACCCTGATATAGCGGCCTCTTGTGAGGCTATGCCAGTACCTGACAAACACAGAAGTGGATGCTCACAGTCAGCTATTGGATGGAACACAGGGTCCCCAATGGAGGAGCTAGAGAAAGAACCCAAGGAGCTAAGGGGTCTCCAACCCTATAGGTGGAACAAAATATGAACTAACCAGTACCCCCAGAGCTCATGTCTCTAGCTGCATATGTAGCAGAAGATGGCCTAATCAGCCATCATTGGGAAGAGAGGCCACTTGGTCTTGCAAATTTTATATGCCCCATGGAGGGGAGCGCCAGGGCCAAGAAGTGGGAGTGGGTGGGCAGGGGAGCAGGGCGTGGGGGGAGGGTATAGGAGACATTCAGGATAGCATTTGAAATGTAAATGAAGAAAATATCTAATAAAATATTTTTTTTAAAAAAAGATTGAAGCCATGTCTACTGTATCAGCTTCTTTTGCCTCTGTTCACATGACTGATACACTAGGAGCAGACGCTCGTCCTTACCGTGTGATACTGTGTAAGAAGGAACCAAGCTGAAGCCATTTTGAATAAAACTTCCGTTTTGAATAGGGGTCAAATAAAATTTAAGTTCCCAAGATCTCCCTGCTATAACTGACATCCTCCTTGGCAGACACAGGAATGCTAAGGTAAGTCACCCCTCTACAGTGGAATCAACCAACCAATGAGAACAGAATAAATGTGCCACACAGAGAAATGGGCCCAGAGAAGGCCCCTAGCCCTGAATCCTGACTGGTAGAAAAATGTAACTACAGCTTAGCACAGATGTCTGTGGTTTTCAGGCTTAAAAGCTCTGTAACACTCTGGCCTGAGGGGACAGGGAAGGTCAAAGTTCAGCACCCAAATTTGACAACTACACATTGGCAGATGCTCAGAATTCAAAGTTTAAAGATATAATTTCTCCTACCAGGGTATCATATCTGCATGTCAACCAGAAGTCAAGTCTGCCATCAAATGCCAGGGACAGACTATATATAGACAGGGCACAAGATGGTTCATTGATGCAGGTGTCCACCACAGAGTGATCAACTTGCAGGAATTAACAAACCTCTCATTCCATTCACATACTTCTTGTGCAGTCTCTCCTTGTGACGTTAGCAGACAGGTCAAGTCGCAGCACTGCAGCAGCTAGAAGTGGCTTAGAAGAGGAGTTTCTTCCTTGATGAAAGCAGACTCCTAGGGTAAGGACCCCCAATAATTTTCTTCTCCCCTTGAATACTCTCTTGACACATGTGAAGGGCTCTTTTTCCTCCTCTCCCATTTCTTACACTTGAGTACCATCTTGACACCTAGAATACCACAGCACAACAGCAGCATTGCACAACAAAGAACACTCAGGGCTTAAGAGCCTCTACATAGGCTCAAAAACAGTGTGTCATCATTAGTTACAGCTGCCTCACCACACCTCGGTCAGAGCAGCTCATGGTCCTAGCCAATGTGTATGTGATTTCCTGGAAAGTAACTACAAGTCTAATGGAGGATACACTGTGGCCTCCCCCAAACAACCCAGACACGGAGCCTCCAAATGCAGCTCAGCTACATCAGATAGATCATCCTTCTGGTCTACCATCCTCCATATATATACAGGTTTTACAAAGAAAATTTTTGTTTTTGTATTTTTTAAATTGACATTGTATGGTTTCACCAGATACAATGTAATCTGTAGAATATTGTATGGAATGACTGAATGTAATTCATTAGCAAGCGCATTGCCTCAAAGCTGGTTTGGTGTGTGTTTTTTTGTTTGTTTATTTTTTGTTTTTGTGTGTGTGTGTGTGTGTGTGTGTGTGTGTGTGTGTGTGATGGGATTACATTGACACTTTGGAAAGGAACAATGAGGAGATGCGTGGAAAACATAAAAATTTAAACAAGGATTATGCATGGAAATAGCTCCAAGCTCCGCCACACATAAACCTAAGCAAATGAAATCCTTGGCCCAGAGCAGTGTTCCAAGTCTGGCCGTTCTTCACAGAATCTCCATTCTGCCTGGAGCCTGCTGCAAAGACAAGGTGGACTTCTCTTGTAAATAACCTTGAGTGTGGATGCTGGCATCTGACAGAAAGGGGATGACAGAAAGGGGATGCAGGGTTGTCAGGTCTGTGATGTCACACACCTGCTGATATTTAAGAGTGGGAAAGAAAGAGGAGGGAGGTGTGGCCAAGTGCCAGATAACAGAAATTAAGAACAAAATCCCCAGATAAGGAGAAGAAAGGGGAACTTTCTAGAGACAAGGGTTGATGATGCTGATGTTGTTATTATTAGTTATTGTACTTGCTGTTGTTATTGTTGTTGTTAGTTATTGTTTTGGCTGTTGCTGTTGTTGTTACTGCTGCTGTTGTTATTGTTAGTTATTGTTGCTGCTGCTATTACTGCTGTTGCTGCTGTTGCTATTGTTGTTATTATTGTTAGTTATTGTTCCTGCTGTTGTTGTTGTTACTGTTGCTGTTGTTTCGTTGTTAGTTTTTGTTCCTGATGTTGTTGTCTCTGTTACTGCTGCTGTTGCTGTTGTTACTGTTGTTGTTATTGTTTGTTATTGTCCCTGCTGTTGTTGTTGTTGCTGCTGCTGTTTTTACTGCTGCTGCTGTTGCTGCTGCTATTATTGTTCCTGCTGTTATTGTTGTTTTCAGTTGCTTGGACTTGGTTTGGTTTGGATGAACAGTGAGCCCTGACTAACCTAGTTTCCCTAGGATTAAGGAACCAGTCTCTTACTCCTGGGACTTCGCCTTAAGCTTTGTTTTGTTTATATGTACCAGCCACTAAATCAGCTTTCATATGATGAACTTTCCTGCCTCCGAGAGTTAGAGGACACAGTTCATTGTGTGCTCTCACTGGCAGGTCAGTCCTTGTAAGCAAGCAGAAGCTATGGGAACTCCCTCACTACAAAGGACTGGGCTACTTCGACTGACCATCATGAAAGAAAATAGACTCACTTCATACAAAGAAAACAACATTCATAAATTTAACCTCATGCTAGAGAGACGTCTCAAATATTAAGAGCACTCATTGCTTCTGCAGAGGACCTAAGTTCATTTCCCTGTGCTCCCATCTAGTAGCTCACAATCATCTATAAACCAGCCCCAGAGGATATGACATGTTCTACTGGCCTCCGCAGGCATGCACAAACACACACACATACACACACACACACACACACACTTAAACATAAAATATTTTCAATTAGCCACAGTTATCCTCCTACTGGATACAGAACTGTGGTGGTTTCAATGAAAATGTTCCCCATAGGCTCTTAGGGAGTGGCACCATGGCTTGGTGGCATGGGTGTGGCTTCATGGGAGGAAGTTAATCAGTGAGGATGTGCTTTGGCTTTTCAAATGTTCAAGCCAGGCCCAGTGTCACCTCTTACTGTCCCTGTTGCCTGCTGTTCCAGATGTAGAATACTCAGCTACTCCCCAGCTCCATGTCTGCCTGTATGCTGCCATGCTTTCCCCACATGATGACAACAGGACTGAACCTCCGAACTGTAAGCCAGCCTCAATTCAATGCTTTCTTTTATAAGAGTTGTGCGGTGGTTATGGTGTCTCTTTGCAGCAATGGAATCCTTAACTAAGACAAGAAAGTTTAATTTAATATGCAAACACAACTCTGAAATCGCAAGTATGAGACAGTAAAATGTATTACATCCTGAGGATGCAGATCCGGGAAGGAAAAATCACCTTTGAAGTATTTTATATGCTGGCAATACATACCTACATGTAACATTTAAGCCAGAGTTCTCCATTGTTTGAGCCTTTCTGAAAATATACTTAGTACATAAGTAGGAGCCTATTTATGCATTTGGTGGCACATATTACCCTCAAACCCTAAATAAATGAGTGCTACCCCATCTATTAGTTTCTCTCCAGTTATCTGCAGTTAAGTGAGTTTGCCTCAGAGCTGTGTTGGGTTTAGAAAGCAGAGCACAGGAAAAGGACCCAGATCTTTCTGTCATTTCTCTTTGCTTTTCTAGTAAACAGAATTTCTCTGGGCCCAGGAATACTGGCCCCCTGAAAAGCCCTAATGGGCCCCCAATGAGCCAATGGCCGGCCTTAGCTGTACATTTCCTTCTAACAATCTCCCAGGGGAATCATACACAGAAATCAACCTCTGATAGATTATAGACCAGCGCTCAGGTCATTACCCCACCATCCCTGTTACTTAGTAATAACTGGCCAGCCCTCACACAGTACCATAAATTCAGTTCATTACAAAAATCCTTGGAAGCCCACTTGTACCTGGCCCTCTTTCGACTCATCCAAGAGATAGGTCATTAACCCACAGATGGTAGGAAGGGTGACCTTTATCCTCCGCAGGAGCTTCCACAGTCTGTGGGAAGTGTGACCTTTAACCTCTGCATGAGCTTCTCTTTGCTCACAGAGTGAACGTGGCTTTCGTTTTCAAGCAAAATCCACTTTTAACACATGTCCCTTCTGCACGATGCTAATCTTGAGGCACAATTGCTGGCTCGGTTTGCCCTTCTGTTCCCTTTTCCTCTTTATTTGCTTGTGCCTTGAACCAATTACTCGCCCGCTTTGTAATCACAGCCATTAATATTCTCCTTGAGTGGTCTCTTTCCTCAGCCCACTGCCTAGAAATTCCCTTGTGGACCTTGGCTCTAAAGGGCATGTTATTTTACATTCATCTCTTTGCGAAAATATATTTTTCTAAATATGTGGAGCAATAAATTTGGCCCTGGTTGAAAAATATGATGAAGTAAGAGGGAATCCCCCTAAAGGCAGTCACTCTAACCAAAACAAACAGAGGCCATCCTTAGCTTGGATGCATTTTGTAAAGGCTGGTGGTGAGCTTCGACAATTTTATGAAGAACTGAGACTGATTGTTCCCCTTGTTCCTTAAGGTTTGAAAAAAAAAAAAAAGACAAGAGGCAGCTCAGTTGCATTGTTTACAAGAGAAAACGTCATGACAGAAAGTGTTGTCAGGTATTAAAATTAGTTACCCAAGGAAACTTGGAAGCTTGTGCCCTTGAGTGGATGACACCGTGAGATGAATTCTTATGTGCCTGAGAGGAAGCAAGAGGTGACTTTAATGGCTTCTACAAGCCTTGTCCTATCTGATACTATTATGCCCAAGTAGCATACAAGTTGGCTCTCTCTCTCTCTCTCTCTCTCTCTCTCTCTCTCTCTCTCTCTCTCTCTCATCAAAATGTGTGGCAGGGGGCACAAGAGCAATTGAATGCAAATGTAAACTGTCCTCATGAAATGTACTTCTTGACAAGAGGCTGTGGCAAACTTGCATCATCCTCTTTGTATGTCACTGATGATTTCTGTTGGAGATTAATTCTGGCTGTACAGAATTAGAGCATCTATTAGGGTGTTGCAGTTATTTACAGGAGACATAAAAAAATTTTAACAATCACTTCTCATTTTATTGGGAGAAAAGAATCAGGCATTTGAATGGACGTGATTGCAATGATTTAAAAGCAAACTAATAAAATGTTCCCTTGTCAACCATTGAGAAGCACATTCTGCCCTGTTGGAGTTAGTTATCTGTTCTTATTTAGCCTCGTGAAATAAGGAATGAAGACTCATTAGCTACGTATAATGGGGGGGAAAAAAGCAATGTGGTATTACAGGAGTCGCCTATGTTAATATGCAGAAACAGTGGAGATGATGACAGACTAAAGCAGAGCTGAAATTCTCAGAATGAACAGAGATGAAAGATGCCAGTGTCTGCCACATCTCAGGCAACTCCTTGCTTAAAGATATCATTTTGAAGTCATCTGTTTAAAATTTAGAGCAAATATTACAGCAGGATCATAAAAGCTCTGGGTTGGAAAGAGTCTCCGTGATCATTTAGGTCAACAGCTGATGTGAGATTTAATCATGCCTTGAATCATACTGGCCATGTAAACCATGTTAGCAGAGGATTAAGCCTGCAGACTACACGACAAAATTGTGTTGACACATGATGCATCGTCCATGTACTGAGCACATAGAAGCACAGCATCTTCCAACTCTATTATGTTTCTATAAAAGCATGGAATTATGAGCTCATGACAATTTAGGGTGCCAGCTACACAGACATACCCTCCTACAGCTGCAGACTCCAACTGGGAACATCTTTCACTTTGCTTCATGTGTTACCACCAGAGGGCTAAGGAAAGAAATTACAAAAGGCTATGAAGCCTGGAGACCTAGGATAGAAGCAAACAGGACTGGAAAAGGAAGAACGGAAGGAAGGGAGGATGGAAGGAAGGAAAGAAGAGAGAGAGGAAGGGATGGACAGAGGGAGGAAAGGAAGAAGAAAAAAAACCAATGAAATAATTCCTTATGATATTCTGCAGGGTCCTGGACACTACAAGAAAACTCACAAACTCAACCAACCTCAGCCCATAGGGACTCACAGAGACTGAACTGCCAACCAGGGAGCCTGCACAGGACGGACCTAGGTCCTCCGCACATATGTTTCAACTGAGTCGCTTGATCTCGCTTGATCTTCTCGTGGGACTCCTAACACTGGGAGCAGAAGCTGTCTCTGACTCTCTTTTCTACTTTTGGGACCATTTTCCTCTACTGGGAAATTGCCTTGTCTAGCTGTAATAGGAGAGGAGGTACCTAGTCCTACTGCAACTTGATATGTCATGGCTGGTAGATCAAGGCTGGCCCTTTCTGAAGAGAAATAGAAGAGTGGATGGAAAAGGGACTGGGAGGAGAAGAGGGAGGGGAAACTGCAGTCAGAATGTAAAATAATCAAATTTTTTTTAAAAAAAGCAAAGAAAGCGAGGGAAAGGCTGTGAAGAGTAGGATCAGAATTAGTGTCACAAGGTCTGAGAAAATGCAGACATCCCAAAGGAGCAGTAAGAGAGATTTCTCTACCCTTTAGTTCCTTTCACATTTGTAAACTCCAGCTGTGTCTAGGCTGTAAGAGGCAGAGGGGAAGCTAGCAGTGGATAACTGAGGCGTGATGGTCAAGGATGTGGCTTACCTGTGCTTTCCCTCTGTCCCAGCCCAAGGCTTACTTACTCCTGGAGAAGACTCCCTTGTGAAGATTGAGCTGCCTGCAAGTTGGTAACACTGTACCAGGAAGATGTAGTTGCAGAAGCTCAAAGGTCTGAAGGAATGACAAGAGAAGAGAAAAGGTTGAAGGAGATAAATTTCGAATAGAAACAGAACATATTCTCTGGGAGCACAGATGATCAGGGCTTGTGTGATGGTTTGGGTATGCTTGGCCCAGGGAGTGGCAGTATTTGGAGGTGCGGCCTTGTTGGAGTAGGTGTGGCCTTATTGGAGTTGATGTGTCACTGTGACTTTAAGACCTTCATCCTAGCTACATAGAAGTGAGTATTCTGCTAGCAGCCTTCAGATGAAGATGTAGAACTCTCAGATCCTCCTGCACCATGCCTACCTGGACACTGCCATGCTCCCATCTTGATGATAATGGACTGAAACTCTGAACTTGTCAGCCAGCCTCAATTAAATGTTGTCATTATAAGAGTTGCCTTGGTCATGGTTCACAGCAGTGAAACCCTAAGACAGCTTGGTATGTATTTCTATGACTGAGTCCTATCCACAGGACACAAGCAGGAACATGTCCCATCTGAGAGATGCAAGAGTAGGTTTCACCACCAACATTGTTCTTTTCCTGGCGACTGACCTTGGAAGTCTCTTGTCCCAGGACATTACTGTATAATGGAGAAGAACTCTCAGAAATGCTACCCTTTAAAGGAAGATTTAAAAAAAAAAAAAAAAAAAAAAAGCATTCAGGGGAGATGCAAAGTCAGTCCAGTCCAGGGGCTTACTTGCTTCCAGAGTACAGCACAGCACAACTGACCGATAAATCTCAGTTCATCCATCTTGAACCATCATTTCAAGATATGAAAGTTAGTGGTTATTCATATGTGTTAAAAGCTCCCCGACTTAGATTCAGTACCATGGGCATTACTTCGAATTCAAAGTTAGAAATGATCCCAGAGACACCAGTTGCTATTAGAAGTCATAACATGTTTGTTTGTTTGTTTGTTTGTTTACATTTCTAAATATTTGCAAATTTGATATTCCCTTCTAAAATCCACCCGAAACAATGCTAGGCCAGAGTACCTCTTTGTGGTATTGACCTAGTTGAATGGCTCTGAGCTTGGCATGGGACATCACATCCATAGGTGATTTAGAAAGATAAGACATATGAAATCCATCACAAAATCCACTGTCTAGACCCTAAGAAGGCTCTCAATCACGTGACACGGCGTTGTCTTTGAAAGAATCCTCTGAGTAATTTGTCTTCCTGTCTCCACATTAGCAATAGCTGTTCTATAAAACTGAATATTACCATGACCCATTTTATCAGGTTGTTACAAAGATTAAATTAAAGCTTAAGTAGATACCTGCAACAGAATGGGCATGAAATATATATGTGCCATTGTTAGAACTTTTAAAACTCTAGTCCTGTAAAGTATAATAATACTCAATATGTTTTATGACAGAGGAGAGACTAAACCTGAGCCTCCTTACCAGCTGTCTGCCACTGACTCCAGCTTTTCTCTGTCTCTTTCTCACCATCTTCTTCTGTGGCTTATGACTCGCTACATTTTATATATTCCTATAAATGGACATAAACTCCCTTCATAGCTATAGATAGATAGATAGGTAGATAGATAAATAATAGATAGATAGATAATAGATAGATAAATTGATAGATGATAGATAGATAGATAGATAGATAGATAGATAGATAGATAGATAGATAGATAGAGACTATACCTTCAATCCTTTATTTAACCTTTGCTGAAAATCCTATACACAGAATTTTCTTTGCTACAGTGTCTTCTTGCTGGTAGTATTAAAGAGGTAAATCTTAACACCTGCCTCAGGCAGAACATGAGCTTGGCACGAGCTTAATAACCTAAGCTTAACTTTCAACACTTCAGTCAAAATTTTACAAAAAGGTCACTGGGTCATCTCACCTGCACACACAAGGCTGCTACAGAGCGCCAGGCACTTACCTTGTTCATGACTTGAGACATGCAAGGATGCTCTCCGGATGAAAGTTATGATTGTCATTTTCCTGAAACTTCATAGACCAGTGTCGTGATAATATATCAATGGAAATACAGTATTTATGTTCATCTGGAATTTTGGGAAGCTTCGGGATGGCTGAGCAGTAAAAAAAAAACTTGTAGCTTTTTCAGAGGGCTCTGGTTTGATTTCCAGGTTTGATTTCCAGTATCCATGTGGCAGCTTACCATTTTCAATAATTCAAGTTTGGTGGGACCCACGCCTTCTTCTGACCTCTTGAGGTACTACATGCACATAGTGGACTTACTCAGACCAAAAACAACAACAACAACAACAACAACAACAACAACAACAACAACAAAACCTATGGGCTGCATAACCATAGTAACAAATGGACTCAAAGCATGGTTAGTCTGAGGCTCACCGAAAATTCAGTAATACTCAGCTTAATAAATACTTAGGGCCTTTGTTTCCCAGTCATTTTCTTGACTCTTGGAACCTGTACATAAATAAAGCATGACATTTTCAAGCATTCAAAAATCTTCATAATTTGAGTCGATAGATACATGTGAGTAAACATGTTTCACTTTTGTTCAGAGCCTTCATTATAAAAAAAACAATTACTGGTTGAGTTTCCGTATTTACTATTTGGCTCTGTCCTAAGCCATTATCTACCTGGGGCAAGCCCTATGACTAACCTCACTGCTAGTTCACAGACCATCCTATGGTAGATATCTTCGATATTCTAGATGGTAATATGCACATACATAACATGTACAGAAAACAATATTTCTAGTATGTATGAGTAACACTACTATGAAAACATAATAGAAAGACCTATTTATAGTAGCAATAACGATACCTATAAAAGGGATAAAAGTATCTGGAAATAAAACTAATAAGGAGTCTTCAAAACAAATAAAAGATGAGCATATATTTCTGAACAATTCAAAGTCTTTGAATAAATGAAAAGACTTTCTGTGTTTGCCAGTTACAAAAAGCACAGTAAAGACACCAATTTTCCTTATGCAACTTCATAAAATTAATTCATTAACAATCCCAATAAGAAAATTGAAAAAAGAACTATTGGTCTAAAATATATAAGCTAATTTTAAAATTAATAATAATAACTTACTACAAATAGTAACTGGGAAATATCTAAAATTGATCTTATAAACCAACATGTTTTATTAATTATTGAGAATTTAAACAGTATAGTCTTTGATAGATTCCAGAACTATAACCAACTTTCATGGTAATTTGTTAAATGATAAAGGTAGCAGCTGTGGATACATAGTATAAATGTACATTTTATTACATAGTGTAAGGGTAACTGAACAGTCATGTGAAAATAGATATGTTTACATCCGTGCATTATATCAAAGGAAATCTCTAAAGGGCTTTAGGATGTAGATGTAAAGGAAATCATAGGATAGTTGAATTACCTCATCAACTTAAAAGAGAGCCTGAGAGCAATACATAGAAATGAGAAGCTGATAAGAGAAAAAGATTGCTGGATTAAGTCACATAAGATTAATTAACCTTGCACTCAAAATGCCATACGGAAAAATGTGAAGCAAATATATGTAGTTCCTACAAGAGCAAGGAGGTCACACTCACTGAAGAAAATCTAGAAATTAAAAGAAAAATAACAAGATATATTTTATAACTATGAAGGGACATCTTGAAAGAAAACAGGCTACATACTGTTGTATATTTGTATTTTACCAATATGCTGTTATAATTTCCTATTCTTGAATAATTATCATGAGCTTAATACTCTTAAGCAGCATGCATTTATTACCTTTGAGTTCCAATTGGTCAGGAGGGTAAGCATATCTTAACTGGGTCCTTGGCTCATAATCTCATGACTGCAATCAAGTAATAGATGGTAAATAGGTAGGTATAGACACACTATCTACGTGCACCGTCTTCTATAAGAAAATGTGTATATTTTCAGAAAAAACGCAATGGAACTATTTTTTTTTAATTTTATAAATGGATAACTGCAAAGAAAGGATTTGGAATGGGACCAAGGGTTCTCCATGAATATTGTACTGCTTCTGCCACTGCTGTGTGCCACAGAGTCCTTGATAAGAAGTCACTGAAAGGGAGAAGGCTTATTTGGCTTATATTTTGAGGAGATACAGTTTACCATGACAGGAAATATTCCACACTCAAACCACAACAAACAGCTTTCTGTATCATTTGCACCTTTGAGACATACCAACATATTTGTTACAAAAACCTAAATTTATTGTAGCTTAATGGTTGAATGGATGGGGACCAGGAAAGCAGTGTCTGTCATAAGGGGTATGTGTTTCAGATGCAAAGGAGGGCAGGGGAGTGAGATAGTCCCCTCAGCTCACTTGTCCTTAGAGGAAGGGAGGCCAAGCAGAACTTCACATGGCATCAAAAGCTACAGTGAAGGCCCTGCCTCCAAGAACTTTACAAACAGTGATTGCTGCAACTTCAAAGAAACTGTGTGCTAGAACTGATAGTATGTGGGGAAGTAAGGAATTCTGATCTTGATAAATGCATTGGTTATACCAGAGGGCCACGTATGAGAAAGTGGGTCAGAGGCCAGAGAATTCTTTCAAGAAGCCCTTAGAAACTCTTTTAAGTCACTTGTACTTTATATTTTACATAAGTGCATCATTTGATCATTCTTAAAATGGCTTGAAGAATATGCCAGATGAAGTCTGTATTAGTTTTCTGTGGCTGGTATAGCAAATTATCACATAATTAATGGTTTAAAAATAACTGAAATCTGTTCTACCATACCTCTGGAAGGCAGAAATCCAGGCCCCCAGTCTGTGCCAGGCTCAGTGCTCAACACGAGTCTACATAAAGGATGGTCAGCAATGGCTAGATGAGAGGTTGCAGCAAGCAATCCCATTCTCTGACTAAAACATCCATCATGGGTTGGGAAGCCACCCATGAGGCATCACTCCTCATTGAAGAGCTTTTGACAGGGAAAGAGTTGGCAGGGAAAGGGGTGCCATTTTCTTAAGTGGTATAAACCGTGGTTCTTACCTGAATATTTTGAGTAATTCCTTATGCAAAACTCCTTACCAAATTACAAAAGCAAATGTAATTAAACTCAGTGTAGAGAGGAGGAGGAGGAGGAGGAGGAGGAGGAGGAGGAGGAGGCAGAGACAGAGACAGACAGAGAGAACAAGACGTGAAATAGGAGAGAGATGTTAAGAAAGAGGAGAAGGTTAAAGGGTGGAGGAGTTTGGATATAATCACAATGCATTATACATATGGATGAAACTTGAAAAAGAATTTTTAAAAACTTCCCCCAGGCAAAAAACGTTAAAAGCCATTCAATGTTTCAAGAAATCCATTCCACGCCTTCTTTTCTATAATTTAAGCCCATCCCCTGTGCTTTGCTTTTTATATGAGCACTTAAATGTACACTTGTGGCAGCCCCTTTCCATCTCTTCTAAGTCCCTTTTATATATTTATATAGCAACCATTTCACATCTTATGGCAACTCTGGCCACCCTTCTCTGTAGTGAAAGAAGTCCTCAGGGAGCATTCCTTCCTGAAAGCGAGACGTAGCTAGAGGCAGACAAGGAAATCTACACAGGCACTTTTATACAGGAAGGGAGTCTAAGGCACATGCCCCTGGGGTTGCTGGTGAAGTCTGTATAGCCCTAGACCAACCTTGACAGTCAGTGTGGACTCTGTAAAGAAAGTTACAGCATATGAAACCAAACTACAGAAGACAAAGGGGAAAATCAAATCTTTAAACTTCATGTAATAGTCAAGAGCGCATCCCATATGAAGGTAAAGAACAAGCAGGCCAACCATCCCATCATCATGCCTGACAAAAAGGTTAGCAATTATTCCAGAAGAAGTGATTTCCCCAGAACTCATCCAGGTTGTGTTAGCTTGTTTAATGGGGATAACGTATCCAAGAAAGGAGGAAATTCTGGTTTCAACTGAGGGTTTCAGAGACTTAAGCCTGATCCAAGTCTCTTTGGGCCTGTGGCCGTGCCACACATTATGGAGAAGTTTGTGCTAGAGGCAGCTGTCTGTCTTATGGACATCAGAAAGCAAAGGGGGAGTCAGAGGTTTGAGTCCCAACATCTTCAAGAACATGGCCCGATGGCTTAGATTTCTTCTCCTCTGCCCCTAGAGGTTCTACAGCTCCAGGAACAACACAGCCTGGTGACCAACCAAATCTTTAGCATCTGAGCCTGAGTCAAGGGACATTTAGGGTCCAAACTGTAGCAGTTGTCTTGCTGTTGTTATGTGTAGAGCCTTGTAGTTAATCAATGACCCAGGTGACTCCTTACTTCCTAATCGATGAGAGATGGCTCATTTTCTACTGATGAGTGATGCAACTCAAGAAAAAAATCCACCATAGAGTACAGTCTGAAATAACAAGTGTTCTTCACGTTTCTTCGTCTGCATGGTGCCCAGAATATGTAGCCACTGTTCACTCCTATGTGAACTTCTGGCATACTGAAGCACTTTTAAGTTATTTATTATCTTAATAAGTTAACTGTAAAGGCCTCGAGGTAATAAGTGGTTACCATAATGATCAGTATACCATGGACCACTTGTCCAAGGATAGTTACTCAATAGACTCAAGTTCTTTCTATGTGAATTCCTCTCTAGTCAGAGTCTCTCATACTTACCTCTTGCTCCCTGTGGGAAGAGGAAACCACTGGGTTTATTGCCATAAATTATACTTAAATAGTCTAATTTGGAAGCCTTTCCCTCTGATATTGTTTCAAATTGCTAAGAAGCAAGAGCTGGGTGTGCTGCCCCGGTGTTTTCACAAATGTTTACAGGACACTCGGCCAACTTGAACTTTTGTCCTGGCCTCTCTTCCTAGACAAATTAGCACAGCTTTCTCAAGCTTCTGCATTGAATTTCTGTTATCAAAATGTGTACATGTAGACATATGCTCATCACAGGCTCGAAAAATCCAAGTTTCCTAGCTTGTTTTCATGTGACTAACTGAAGCTTCCAGATGCAATGGCATTCACAGTCCACTGAAGGTGAGACCATGAACCATCAAAGTTCACCCTCTCCCTTTCAACACCAATCACAGGTGCAGTGGCTCTCAACTGTCCTAACGCTGCCACCCTTTAATTCAGTTCCTCATGCCCTGGTGACCCCCAACCACGAAACTATTTTTATTTCTGCTACATAGCTGTACTTTTGCTATTGTATATTGTAATATTTTCAATATTGCTATTGAATCCTAATAAAAAACATCTGTGTTTTCTGTTGGTCTTATGTCACTCCTATGAAAGGATTGTTCAACCTCATAGGGATTTGTGAGCCAAGGATTAAGAACCACTGAACAACCAGTTAGACCCCCTGGAGCTCCCAGGGACTAAACAACCAACCAAAGAGTACACACGGAGGGACCCATGGCTCTGGCTGCATAGGTGGCAGAGGATGGCCTTGTTGCACATCAGTGGACTGAGCGGCCCTTGGGCCGGAGGGTGTTCGATGCCCTGTGTAAGGGAATGCCAGGGTGGAAAAACAGGAAGGGGTGGGAGGGTGGGGGAGCACCCTCATACAGGCAGGGGGAGGAGGATGGAAGAGGGGGTTTCTGAAGGAAAGACCTAAAAAGGGGGAAACATTTGAAATGTAAATAAAGAAAATATCCATGAAAAATGAGAGCGAAAAAATTAAATAATAATAATAATAAAAAGAACCACTGCCCAAATGGCTCTAGGAACTATTACATCCATAATTGAGTTCACCATGTCCATAGCCACAGCATGAGAAAAAAGCCAAAGTTTTCAGGACGCAAAGCTGGCTGTTACAGCAACCCACTCTGCCTGGACCTGAATCCTCCATTCCCCAGGAGGAAACCTTGCAACAACACACCAGCCCTTTAAGGGATGTGTGACTCACGAGATGCTGCAGAAACAGATATGGTGGCACAATAAACAAGGCTTTGTGCATGGACAGTTCACACACAAGTGATTGTCACATTACATAATAGTAGGGCCTACAATGGAGACAAGGAAAGAATAAGTGGAATTGAACCTATAAATGACATGCCAGGAATAAATACGGCATAAAAATGAACAGGATCAGCCCCGCAGAGCACTTAGTATCCCTCAGATAAGACAACTCGGCGGTGAAATGGCACTACTATGTGCCCTCGGGGCCTTAGTAAGTTACCTTTGCTGTGTGCTGGTTAATCTTTACTGCCAACCCAATGGGGCTTATAATCACCATGGAAACCAATCTCTAGGTGTGTCTGTGAGGTGTTTTCTAGATTAGCTTAACCAGGGTAAGAAGACCCACAATAAATGTGGGTGGTACCCTTCTATGGGCTGCAGTACTGGTCAAGAACAGAAGCAACCTAAGCATCAGAGTCTTGTCCTTCCACCTTCTGACTGTGGATGAAGTGTGTCCACCCACCTCAAATTCTACCGCCATGCTCTCCCTGCCTTGATGGAAGTCAACCCTCTTTCCCTACGTGTTTGGTTTGGGTTTTTTTGTTTTTAGTTTGTTTTTGTTTGTTTGTTTGTTGTTGTTGTTGTTGTTGTTGTTTTGAGACAGGGTTTCTCTGTGTAGCCCTGGCTGTCCTGGAACTCACTCTGTAGACCAGGCTGACCTCAAACTCAGAAATCCACCTGCCTCTGCCTCCCAAGTGCTGGGATTAAAGGCATGTGCCACCACGCCCAGCTTTGGTTGTTTCCATGTGTGACAGGTATTTTAGCATAGCAACAAGAAACGAAATGAGTACATCCTGCCATCCTTTTCAATGAAGACATCAACGCCAATTGAAGAGAAAATGATGGGGTAGACCTCCTCTCAGTGGTACCTTGCAATGGGTTGTAATTGCCATTTCTCTAAGCAGCTGTCGCTTAGGCAACAAAATTTGGAGAGCGGCCTAGGTAGGTTTTTTTTTTTTTCCTGAGCATACATTTAAAACAAATAATGAATGGATGGATAGAGAATTTGATACATAAACTGCTGAATTATGCTCATGCTTACTGAATGGCCTTCTGACATATTGGAACATATCATTTTTGAACTGTGTTGCATCCCTTTATCCACAAATGTTTTTCTTCTAAAATAGGACTCTAGACTTCAAAGGGACCTGGGCCATTATGGGTAAGCAAAGCAGGAGTAGTAGCATCAGACTGCATCATCCCATGGTGTCACTACTTCATGGTGTGAACATATTAAACTTCTTTACGGTTTAGTTTCAATATGTTTAAAATGAGAAAAGCAGCACCCTGCTCCAACAAGACATTCACCATTCTTAGCCCTGAAACACTACTTGGCCTTTGTAAGGGCTTGGTAAGTATGTTTCTATCTTCACACTTCATTGACATGAACACCCATAATCACCATTCAGTAATTACGTCCAGATATAAAATATCACTCATCCAAAACATATGTTAGTTAATTTTTCATCATTGAAAAAACAAAAACAAAAACAAAAAACAAAACACCAGGCATAAACAATCTAAACAAGAGGACTGGTTTGGTTCATGGTCTTATCATGCTTTAGTTCATAGCTGGCTTGATTTCTTTCAGGTCTATGACAAGGTATAAACATCATTAAGGAAGGGCACAGAGAAAAACTGATTGACTTGTGTCATCCAGGATGCAAGGTGTGGAGAGACTAGCAACAGGCTCTACCCTTCAAGGCATGGTCTCCGTGACATAATTCCTCCCGCTAGTGCTCAGCTCCCAGTTTTGAATGTACCCAACAATGCCATTGCATTCCTACCTTGTCAGCAGATTAAGCCGGTAATGCTGTTGTACCTTCCTGATACAATGACCTCTCAATAGCACCATGAGGTTCCTACTAAGCCTTTGACCCAAAAGCCTCAGCAGAGCATCGTACAACACAGTGTCAGCACACAGAGGAACCCAAGTCTTCTCACATCTAGCCCTAGGTCATTTCCACCATGGCATACTGCTGGCACTCTTCTATACTGTAACAGATCACAGCACCTCCTGATACATAGAGTTCTTGTCATATAGATGCCTTACGAAAGAAAGGATCTATAAATTAGAAGGCCCAGTGGCACCCTTTCTAGAAGTCTCAAGGAGAGAATATCTAGGCAAACAACGGACTGCTGAACCAAGTCACCTCCTTGTAATTTAAGAGTTCCTGTAGCAGCCACACATGACAGTAAATGCCTGTAATACTAGAACTCAATACACTGAGGCAGAAAGGTCAAGAGTTCAAAGCTAGCCTAATCTTTAGAGGTAGTAATGCAGTAAAATATATAATTAATATGGTTTCAATCATAGAACTGCATATAGGGTTATAGTTATAGTACCCAAAACAAAATCTTTCTTTTACTAAATGAGAATAGAAGATAACATAAATTATCATATAGTTATAATATTTATGTAATGACTAAGAACATTAGCTATGCAAGAAGAGGCTGAAAAATAAGTGAAGCAAGAACATATAATTTGATATTTGGGGTGTCAGACTTGAATTTTATTTCTTACACAATTTTCTGAGAGCCAATAGAGACATTGTGACAGGAATGGCAAGTAAGCCCACCTTGAGAGTGGTTGTTAAGGGAATTAACTTTCCTTGACAATGAGCAGCTACTTGCAAAGTAAGAAATGCCTTGCTCCTACAAAACACCAATGTACTTGAAGATTTAATTCAAATTCAATCTCTAACCATGAATAAAATAGTTTGTGAGGCTCTGGCAACCAGTAACATGTTTTAGAGCTATATATTCTCCTGATTCCTATAAAAATTCAGCAACAACAAAATGTACCTTGTTCACATATAATTTGTAACCCAAAATTTTACATAGCATGGAAAAAAGAAACCATTAGGAATTTCCCAATTATTCCTCAGTTCTTCAGGATGAGTACTATTCTTCCACCTGAAGTTGATTAAGCATAAATTCTCTTTACATTAGAAATCAGAACTTCATATGAAGGACATCTTGACCACATAAAATACATAAAAAAATCTATGTATTTAAGTTCAGAATGGCTTTTTCTTTTGTTTCCATGTAGGGTTTGAAAAGTCATGTTGAAGTATATTTTTTAAAGACCCATACTGGTCCAAATAGACAAACAAACAGAAAATATGAACATAGTATCTCATTTTTAAGTTCTAAGCTTTAAATATTCATCAACTGGTGGGAGCAGTTACTTATCCTCATAGGTCATAGATATGAGGTAAGCATTTGAAGCTCACTGGGCTCATCTCACCTCTAGTTACCATGGTAAAACATCCCGACAAAAGCATCTGACAAGAATGGATCTATTCTATGTCACTGTCCATTATTGTGGGAAAGACAAGCAGGGAACTTGAAGCAGCTGGTCACGCCCACAGCCAAGAAAGAGCATGCCCAGTGCTTAGCTCAGCTAGACCACACTTACACATTCAGGACTCAGCACACAGGGATGACGGGCCTCACTTGTAGGCTGGCTCTTCCCACATCAATTACTACAATCAGGACAATGGACTCCAGATGCGCCCACGGGCCTTTGGGATCCGACTGCTGCTTCATCGAGGTGCTCGCTCCTCTGGGTGGTGATTACAGTTACCATCTTTGAAAAGCATTCTGGGTTACGGCCATTCTTCTTTACTCTCTGCCTAGCCCTTGCCTCCTGATTACCACAGGGGATGCCGGGAAACGCTACTCATTTAGTACAATTGTTTTCATGGAAAATAATCATTCCTTTGTTTCCTTGACCACATTTTCCTGTGGCAGACTCCCCGTTCCCCGGAGAACTTCAGCCCTAGCAGATTGCATCATGGTAAGTTACTGCTTTCTGCTTCACCTCAGATACACATGTGTAGGAGTTTGTATGCATACATATGTAAACTATGACAAGATGCTCTACTTTAAATCTGTTCATTTACACCTTCCTCTCAGGTCATCAAAGTGTCTTTCTACATGGAATATACTTTTCTACTGAAAGAGAAAAACCCCACTGATTGAACAGGTGTTCTCTCTGTTGCCCAGTTGGACACAGGGTCCACAGTATCTGAGGAATGTCAGCTATCTTAAAGAAATTTGGATCACACATAATAACTGAAGGCATAAAGAGGAGCCAAGTAACAGGCAACTCAAGAGAACAGCGGAGAACCAGACGTACAGAACAAGGTCAATGAGCAGTTATTGGGAACCAATTGATATTCCAAGTTATAAAGAAACAATTTGAGTCTTTCAAGAAAATACTTATATTATCAGTAGAATTTAAACTAGCAAAGGGGGCAGTGGTGGGGTTTCTTTTTTATACCCATTACATTACGGTCTGTGCATTATCATTTAATTTTGTTCAAATAGGAGTTTGACTTTCTACTGAGTTCTATTACCACATAACTGAAAAAGGATTACAGCTAAGTGAGCAGATCCTCAGACATGGCTCCTCACCGTGTGTTAGTCTGGTATGTATTAGAAGAAGCATTGTAGAGTTGGAGAGCGCAAGTCTTCAGGTGTCTCCCTCCACTGAAGCTTAGCACAGATGGAGACAGGTAGTCACACTTTGCAATTAATCAGGAGCTCATCAGGAAGACAGAGCCCAGATTTGCTCATTAAAGACAAATAGATTTCTTCCAAGACCTTAGCACCTTCCCCCATTGTCGAGCAAGAAAATTAAAAAACCGAGATTGGGTAGTTTAAAAAAAGGGGGTGGGTGGGATAAGGGATGAACAAATTCAAAACCAACAGGGTCCTCAGGAGGAAAGAGTCTTTACAGCAATGTTCAAAGGAAGCATAAAATAAATACCTGTGCATTGCAATGTACATATACAACGCACTGGGATTAAAATGCATGTTGCAGTAAACATCAAGATTTATTATGCTGTTAGAAACTATTGACTAAGGTGAAAGTCAATACATCTCTATGTTCACCACAACGAAATCAATAGCTGTTTAATAATTTACCGAGACTCGTGGGATTTAATGTATCTGATGGCTGTGAAGTTAAATAAAACCCTTACCCTTTTTTGCAGTCATACTTGATAAAGCATTAGGCGCCACGTCCATAGCTCATGCTCCTCGCACCCTGCCTTCATTGGATGAGGCGCGTGAAGCATCAGCTTCGCCAGAATTGAGGATGACAACTTTGAAATTTGAGCAAGGAGACCAGGCTAACAAGAAGAGCCTCGGGGAAGACAACACTTATTAGGAAGGAATTCAGTGTCACAGATGAATGTGGGCATCTGTGCCTGTGAATTAAATAGCGGCCTCCTCATGACGAATAAAACTTCATCCAATCTACTGGGCCCCCAAATTGCCTTATATTGATTGTATGTTCATTCTTTCCTGGTTTCCTACATATCTCCAGAGATAAATAAATGCAAGTTAGGCAAATGCTCAGCAATCTAAATCTCAGTCTAAGGGGACTTAGAAACAGTATGCTCACACACATTCTCTTCTTTAGGATCACCTTCGTGTTTGTTTACACTTAAAGGAAGCCAGAAACAAAGAGAATGCCAATCCCCTGCAGTGCAGCCATAGTGATTCGTCTATAAATCAGAAGCTAAGCTAGTAGGACTCATCATTAAAATCACTGAAGCTTAATCCAAACCAGAGACGCTCTGTGCTGGGTTATGAGGCTGCGTGGGCTGTATTTTCCTGATGAATATGCAGAGTGCGTCTTCCTAGAGCTTCTAAATGGTATTAATAAGTCAAATTCTGGAAGGTAAACAGAGGTCACCACAACCGGCAGAGCGAGCAAAGCTGGGCGCCATCCAGAATGTATTCCTAGGGATGAACTGTTGAAGAAAATGGCCAAACTGCTGTTAGCTCTAACTACAGAAGAGAGCTGGCTCTGCTTTATCAAGTCCACAATGGGAAATAATCCGTGAATAAACGCAGGCTTCGGAGAAGGATGCTCGAGAATATTCCCTGATGAGGACAGAGAGAGGAAGTTGTTCTCCACAGACGCTGACAATACCTGAGTCAGGATGGAAAATGTCAAAGCGGCCTCTGATCTGGTGAATTCGACAGGAGGAGGAGAAAGAAAGGCAGGCATGGAGTAAAGACTTCGTGCCACCTTGACATAAGCAGTCCTGCTAGTGACTGAAGTGACTCTAAAAGCACCCAATTGTCTCATATCGCATGCATTATGATGAGGAATATCCATGGTGGTTGGGTTCTTCAAATGCATCTATTTTCAATGGGTTCAGACAGACCAGAAAACAACAAATGCAGTCTTTCCGATCAAAAGAGCTTCTCATCCCCACCTCTGCATACTTCCTAACACAAGTGAGCCCAGTGGGAAGCTAATGAGATAAAATGCACACTCCTATAACTTAGTTTACTAGTTGCTATACTAAAATACCTGGCAAAACAACCTAAGAAAGAAAGGGTTTACTTCAGGCATACGGTGTAAGGGAATACAGTCTAGGTGTCCACAGTCAGGAAGCTAAGAGTGAGCAGGAAGTGGGGCGGGACTGTAGAACGTCAAAGCACACCTCCCAGTGACTCGCTTCCTCCAGTGTGGTGCTTCGCCAGCTTCTCAGCCAGTGCCATCACTGTTCAAAGTCAAGAGCCAATAGTGACATTCCACACCCAAAACCACAGCGCCACTCAAACATCACAAATCATAAAACCCGCATCCATTGCTCACATGGCACACAGCACCACGTTCTGTCAGGTTTCGTCTCCGTGAAAAGAGAAGAATGGTTACGTTCTGATAACCAGGCTTGGGAAGTGCCCTTTAATGATCAACTCCCAACTCACCAATGATCTTAAATTATGATGACACTAAAAGTGCAGTCAATGAACTCCCTTCCTTGGAATTAGTTGAGAGGTTGAAAATGCAGATGGATAAGTCCCACATATGGACATTTGAATCATAAGTTATAATGGTGGGTACTGGCTGGTTTTGTGTGTCAACTGGACAAGGCTGGAGTTATCACAGAGAAAGGAGCTTCAGTTGGGGAAATGCCTCCATGAGATCCAGCTGTAAGGCATTTTCTCAATTAGTGATCAAATGGGGAGGGCCCCTTGTGGGTGGTGCCATCCCTGGGCTGGTAGTCTTGGTTCTATAAGAAAGCAAACTGAGCAAGTCAGTAAGTAACATCCCTCCATGGCCTTGTAGAGTGTTTCATTGTCTGTAAAATAAGGGGGAAATACCAGAATGAGGGGCTTGACCAATGCCCTATCCCTGATTCCCATCTCGAGCATCCTTTTGTTGTTGTTGTTGATTTGGTTTTAGATTTTAGAGACAGGGTTTCTCTGTGTAGCTTTGGCTATCCTGGATTTCTCTTTGTAGACCAGACTGGCCTTGCACTCAGAGATCCATCTGCTTCTCTGCCTCCCAAGTGCTGGGACTAAAGGCATGTGCCACCATGCCAGTGATCTCCAGCATCTTTTCTGGCAAAGGTTTCTGAGTTGCTAAGACAAAATTCTTTTCCCCGGTATCAGAGCAAATGGGCAAGAGTTACAGTGACCAACAATAATAAACAAAGAACAAGCCAGGGTGTGCACTGTTCAAGGCAGCTGACAGGGGGTGTTGGGGACAAATGAGTCTAAGTGGAAGGGAGGGGCATAGCACAGTTTCCTACCCTCTCCCCCACTACTGAACACCGCGCTATCCCAGAAGGCATATCCCTGGGCTCACAAAGTCTGGAAAAATCTTCCTCAAACCCCCAAATGTGAACAGGAGGAGATTGAGTCTACATTTGCATCACTTTCCCCCCCAATTAACAGAAAAAGTATTACTTTGACTCTAAGATGAAGCAAATTAAGTGGAGAAAGTAAAAGACAATTCTCTCTAATGAGGTACACATTTCAGAAGAGTGATTGTGTGTGTGAGTGAATGTGTGTGTGTGTGTGTGGGTGTGTGATGTATAAGCCTGATGTCAAATTAGCTGCACCCTAGAATGCCTCCACTTCTCTAAGACCAGGCCTCTCACTGGGACCAGTGTTCGCATTAGGCCAAGCCAGCCCCAGGAAGCCCCAGTCTCTGCCTCCCTGGCACTAGCATTGAAAGTGTCTCACCCTCAGCTTAAGCGAGTACCAGGGACTGAGCTCGGGGCCCTTCTACGTGCACAGCAAGCACTGAACTGGCTGAGTCTTTCCTCAACATCCCAAAGAAATGTTCCTGAAAAATAAAATTTAATACCCCTTTGGCCTCTCTGGGGAATTATGGCCGCCCCCCTTGATGGATTACTGAATATATATTTAAATAAAATCTCAAAGGTAGAATACATACTAAGTGTCCAAAACAAAACCTGCTCAGCTGTTGTTTCCACTAAGTTTTTCTTTCAGGCTCCTTAAAACTTGAGAAGACAAAAACAAACAAAAACCAACAACAACAACAAAAATGTGGTTTCAAGCTGAAGTGTACAGAAGAAACACACTCTTCCTGTATGTAACAAGATGAGGACTTAGAACCGTCTAGCTCAACGTCACAACAAAGAGGGCACGGGCACAGACCTGCTGCATCATGGGCAGGGTGGGAAGAAAGGATGGAGGCAACTGTGCAAAGGTGTGACAGAGGAAGAGCGTGAGAGTACTCTAGGAAGCAGACTATCCAAAAGACAGGTGCTCCTCGAGGGAAAGTAGTGTGCAGGGACGGAAGTTCCTCTTTAAATCTGCTAGTCTGCACAACACTATTCTGGGGGCGGGGGGGCAGGGGAGAGCCAAACAAAACCAAAAAATATATATAACACGGTAAAGCAGGCAGGCTGAGGTGAAGGGGGGGGTGTAGAGCTGAGGGAATCCACTGATGTTTACGTCAACATCAATATGAGAAGCTGAGAAGGAAGACCGTGACTGTAGAATTCCAAGGGCATTAATTTCAGGAAAGAATGCATGCCTTAAAAAAGAATTTGGCATCTTGGAGCACAGAATCCAACAAATAGAGCTGAAACTGTAGAATAACTTAAAATACAGGATGAATATAGTCCCAAGTTGAAAGGTAAACTGGTGTGTGTGAGTGATAGGGGATTCCTTACCTGAACGCATGAGTCAAGAGAGAGCCATCTTAAACTATCAAACATTAAGAAGATGGAATCCAGGCATCCAGTGAATAATGAAGGAAACACTATCCGGGTTTTAGCTACATACCACACTAAGGAATGCTGGTGATGTGAGTCCAAGGAAAGAAGTGTTGGTCAGAAGTGTGGGTGACCAGAAGTACCAAGCCGACTTTCTCTAACAGAATCTAAGGGGTGAGGGGCATCCACAGATGTCTTACTGACAGAAAAAATAGTCAATTCACAGGTGAATTCAAATTTAAAACTAGAAAATAAAGAGCCCGTGGTCAGAGTTGCTGTTAAGTAATAAATATATGGTCCAATCTCTAAAACTTTCTAATATGTTACAAATCACTTGAATGTGTGTGGTCATGTGTTTTTGTGGAGCTGGTTCAGCTCATTTTCAGGATGGTGTAGTCTGTGTCACTGGGAATGTAGCCAGCCCTACTGCTTCAGGAGTGATACTGAATCAGAAGCACTGGGAATAGGATCTGTCAGTAACACCCATCTTGCCATTGTGCAAGCAAATGTTTAACTGTGATACAGCCTGTAGTTAAAAAAAAAAAAAATAAGGCAGGCTTTGATCAAAAGAGTAAATTGAGACTATCTGACAGAATCAGGTCTGTGAGAAGAAAACATCCCAGGAGCCATTTTGCTATCCAGTAATAGATGTGTGTATATACTTATATGCATATTGTCTTAGTCAGGGTTTCTATGCCTGCACAAAACATCATGACCAAGAATCAAGTTGTGGAGGAAAGAGTTTATTATTCAGCTTATACTTCCATATTGCTGTACATCGCCAAAGGAAATCAAGGCTGGAACTCAAGCAGGTCAGGAAGCAGAAGCTGATGCAGAGGCCATGGCAGGATGTTACTCAACTACTAGTTTGCTCCCCCTGGCTTACTCAACTTGCATTCTCACAGAACCCAAGACTACCAGCCCAAGGATGGCCCCACCCACAATGAGCCCTCCCACCCTTGATCACTAATTGAGAAAATGCCTTACAGCTGGATCTCACGGAGGCATTTCCTCAAGGGAGGCTCCTTTCTCTGTGATAACTCCAGTTTGTGTCAAGTTGACACACAAAACCAGCCAGTACACGTATATATCAAATGCCATTCTAAATAAATTTATGCTCTATTCCTACAAAAGAAAATGAGGAAATCCTGGTCTACATCTTTTGAGGACTGTCAGTTCTCGGCACTCTAACTTCCCAGGGCATTTGCTTCTGTTTTTCATCTACTCCGAAGCATCCATATATTGTGATATTAGGAGGAACCATTAGGACCGGAGGCAGCACAGAACAGGCAAATTAATCGATTCCTTTTCTACAATTGTTTTTTCTAATACAGCTGTAGGAGCAAATACTAATATTCAGATATGGTGCAAAAAACATATTAGGGACTGAAAATCTATTATGAATAACTAGAGTAATTGCATAATCAAAAGAGCCAAATGAATCTATTAAAGAAAAAATACTAGAGGTAATAAAATAACTTAAAATTTTTATAGCAGTCTTATATTCTGTAAAAAGGTAGCCAGCTAAGGCATGATAGGGAAGATCCATTCTCAGTAAGATAAAATTAGAAAACATTCATGGAAAAGTGACATAGAACTTTTATAAGAAATTTGGAGTGGGAAATAAAAGGAAAAGCTTTAATAAATAAAATTATTCAAAAAGGGAGCTTCAGGTTTATTATTAACTTGTTTTCTCTCCTCACTTTTATCACAACACACACACATGTGCACATATACACATAGTACATACACAACAACCATAAGTAAGCACATGAAAATTTAGTTCAAGGAAATAATTTAATAAATCTCCTTTGTGCTGTTGAGAATTAAAGGGAAACATGACCATTCCCTTAACACTAGTAAAGCACTATAGAGTATCAAATCTCCATTACTTTTTTTTTTTTTTTTTTTTTTTTTTTTTTTTGGTTTTTCGAGACAGGGTTTCTCTGTGTAGCCCTGGCTGTCCTGGAACTCACTTTGTACACCA
>NC_034601.1:79009490-79010870 GCF_900095145.1 Mus pahari | reverse complement strand
AACTCAGAAATCTAGAACAGGACTGAACCAGAACCCTGACCAGTGCTAAAAAGACCCCGGATGGCTGCGTCTCAGTGCAGAGCCTAGGACAGGACTGTGTAAGACCCTGGGGATTATCTCTATGGTCAGCGCACCTCTTAGGCAGCTGGCCCCGCACATCAGGTCAGCCTAAGCTTTAACCTGGATTGTCCTCTTGAAACCATTTTCCTCACTAGCCAATGGGGAAGGGAAGGAAAAATCTGTCATGGGAAGAATGTTTTCTTCTACACACCTAGGTTGTAGCATTAGTTCCAAAGTGTGGATTCCGTTTGTGAAAGGTCTTTTTCCAGAATCAAAAACAGCTGCGGTTAGGTGGTTTGTGATTGGGTAATGAGGTTTTGTTTGTTTGTTTAACCTGATACGTCAGTAAACTCCCTAAATGTAACTCTCCTTTGCATTAATTCCTGTTCAGAGTATTTAGCACCAGTTGCAAACACCCTCTGTTTTGACATGAATAATTCGCAGATTGGTGATCAGAACTCTGCTTATGCCTCCCCAGTCTCTCCTGGTCGCCTGGAGTTGAGGCTCCATCCCCTAATTGATCACTGGGTCTACATCCTAGGTATGGCTCCATCCCCCACCCCACTCACCCCTCTCTGAAAGATTTTCAACCACAACACTTACTGTTTCAAATGTTTCCGGGGAGGGTGGGGAATCTCATCTTCTACTGAATTAGCCAACCTTAAAAACGATTCACTTCATTGTCCAGCCTTTTTAAGATTAAAAGACCTTTTCATAGTATTCATGAGTCTGAACTGATTCATCCATATAATTTAGATTTTAAGCTTTTAGGTTAAGGACTACAATTTCCCTGTGACATTTCCAGTGCTGGGTAGAGAGCCTGTACTGAAATTGATGTTCTTTCTTAGAAAGGAAATCTTCGGACTCTCTCCACCTTTTAACTTGGGCTGCAGAACTAAGGGAATGGGTTTATATTCTCGAAGGTGGAAAGGCTCCTTAATGACCGCCTGGAGTGACAAACCGTAATAGGAAGTGGGTTTCGCACAAATAGGTTTCTGCTTAAAATCACGCATTTATGTAAATCAGTAGAAGGGAACCATTATGTGTGGGTGTCTTACTGTTAAAAAAAAAAATCTTATTTTATCCATTGTAGAGGTAATATATGTTTAGTATAGAAAATAACAAAAATAAAAAAAGGGTGAAAAATCAAACATAGCTCTACTAACCAAAACAATCTCGTTGTTAACATCTGGAAATTCAATTTTCTTTTTCGTTTGTCTAAATGGAATTTGGGGTTTTCTTTTCTTCTTTTTTCTTCCTTTTTTTTTTTTTTTTTTTTTACAAATTTGTGATTTTTCTGTATATGGCATATATATACAT
>NC_034601.1:78980955-79009019 GCF_900095145.1 Mus pahari | reverse complement strand
GAGAGAGAGAGAGAGAGAGAGAGAGAGAGAGAGAGAGAGAGAGAGAGGATAAAGAGAAGAGGAGAGGGGGGTGAGAATGAGGGGTAAGAGGTAAGAGAGTGAGCAGGGGCTAAATGGCCCTTTTTATGGTCTTTACTGTTGCTAGGTAACTGGGGAGGAGTTTAGCCTGAAGGTCAGAAGCTTGGGACATTGCCTACTGACTTCTAGCCATGCTTCTCTTGTGGGATCTGTGGGAGGCAGTAACTTAGGCAGGAGCCAGAGTTCCAGAAGCATGAGGGAATGCCTACCGTGTCATATAGGTAAATTATCACCATTTTTGGGGTTCAGACCTCAGCTCAACTGGAGACCAGCCTATCTGTGCACAGCCCAATGCCCTACACCCACATACACACACAGTCCATGCTCGCTATCCCAAATAGACAAATATATTACAAATTTAAATAATAAAGCATTAATGCTACTTCTACTCTTTATCCCCAGAATCCCGTTTTAAAATTATTAAATCTCAAGTGACGACTTTACCACATGATATGCTAAAACTAAGAACTGGAAATAATATCTCTAGGCAGAACGTTTCTTTGTCGGGGACAGGCCTCTGCAGCTGTGATCACTTGCTGCTCTTCCCGAGGACCTGAGTTTGGTTCCTGGCACATGAGGTAACTCATAACCACCCATGACTCCAGCTCCAAGGGGTCTGATGCTTCTTCTGGCCTCCAGAGTTTTATTCTTACATTATTGAAATCGGTCTATTACATGATATATGTGTGGTTCAATTCTTGTATAGGTATTATGCCTATGCAACTCACATTAAAACACACGGTTTATCCCCCAGTCCTTTTAATGACTGCTATTGCAAACTGTTTAAAATAAGTAATACAAGTTAATAGCTAGTCAAACTCATGGTCATATTAGATACAATTTTAGTTAATTACAAAAAAAGTTTTCAAGGTTACTCAAGTAGTAAATAGCTAACAATAAACCATGTTTGACAATTCAGATATAGTCTTCATAGCCCCAGAGATCCACAGAATACGGAGCAGAGACTGAAGGAAAGGCCATCCAGAGACCACCCCACCATGTGATCCAGTTCATCTGTAGACACCAAACTCCAACACTATTGTTGATGCCAAGATGTGCCTGCAGACAGGAGCCTAATATGGCTGTCCTCTGAGAGGTTCTGCCAGCAACTGACTAAGACAGATGCAGATACTCACAGACAACCATTAGATTGAACCCAGGGACCACAATGGAAAAGTGAGGGGAAGGGCTGAAGGAACTGAAGGGAATTGCAACCCCACAGGGAGAACAACAATATCAACTAACCAAACCACTCGGAGCTCCCAGGGACTAAACCACCAACCAAAGAGTACACATGGGTAGGTTCATGGCTCCTGCTACATATGTAGCAGAGGACTGCCTCATCTGGCATCAGTGGAAGAGGAGGCGCTTGATCCTGTGGAAGCTCGATGCCCCAGCATAGGAGGATGCTAGGGCAATGAGGCAGGAGTGTGTGTGTGGGGGAGGGGGGTGCACCCTCTTAAAGGCAAAGGGGAAGGGGATGGAGTGGGGGATTTGTGGATGGGAAACTAGGAAGGGGGATAACATTTGAAATGTAAAAAATAAATTGATTAATAAAGAAAAAAGAACTAACTGATACAATATATATCTGAACTTTAACAAATTAATTAGAATTCTCTACAAATCAGGCTATCAAGATGGTCCCAACTGATATTCAGCTGTTTAGAAGGAATATGTCCCAAATAAATATTATATGTGTCTTTCAAGGGCTCAAAATGTGGCAAATCAATAAAGTATCATTGTAGGAAAAAATAAATTTATTTTATTATTAAAAGATCTTTTGACTATGAGACAGGTCTGTTCCTGATAGTATCCCTATTCTACTTCAAAGATGAGGAGCACCAATAACCTCCCTGTGGAGTTGTTTCAATTGTGGCAAGCTAACCACTGGGCAAAGAAAACGTCCATGCTTCAACTACAGACAAATGCTGTCCGGAAAGGCAAATGGATGCAGGGAAGTCAAATGCCAAGCTCTGCCAAGTCATGGCAAGCAAGTCCTTCATAATCCCTGCTTCACAAAAGGTCTGCCAGATATTCTGGGCCAAAAGGCTGAAGACGAATGCTCCAACATTATAGAGAGTATTGGGGACTGTCCGCGCAGTCAGCAGTCTCTGTGATTTCTATCATTTTTGGAAGCTGTGTTCCTGTGCTTCCTACACACTCAGGTAATATTTACTCCTTCTCAGGGCTCTGATGGGGTTAAAGACTAGATATTCATAGTCTTACTACAAGCTTAAATCGTTTAGGAACTAAGATGTTCTAAGAAGATGTTTAGGATTTAAGATGTTCTAAGTCTAAGAAGATGCTTTTACGCTGATAATACAAATTAGGATAGAAAATGATTTAGATACAGAACTCTGAACTTAAGATAGGATACCTGATAGAATACTTTAAGTTGCCAAATATAAATGGATGGAACATTATAAATGTATAGCACACCTTACAGTTTTCATGATTGCAGTTATAATCATATTCAATTTATATTTGAAAGAAAAAGACACTTTTATTAGACTATAAAGGAGAATTATAAAGAGAATATCATGTGTATTTTATGGATGCATCACCTGTCAATTAAAAAGCTTATGGCCTATGGCATAGGCAGGAAATGGAAGGTTGGACACCTGGAAGGAGAAAGAATTCTGAGATAGAGCCAGGCACGAAATAATCACAAGGAAAATGTGAGAAGACAGATAGATGCCTGAGCACAGGTAACCAGCCATATGGCAGAATGTAGGTTAAAAAAAATTAGGTTATTTGGTTATGATCTAGTCAGCATAGAGCCTAGCTATATGGCCAAGGTATTTGTAAATAAATTTTGAGTCTGAGTCTTATTTCTGGAAGCATGGGACTTGGAGGCAGAACCAGGCTTCTTCTACATCTGTATTGTAGGCTGGTTGACTGGTGCCTCAGTTTCTGGGAACTTCCAGGGGTCTAGGTTAGTTGAGACTGCTGGTCTTCCTATGGGGTCATCCTCCTCTTCAGCTCCTTCAGTCCTTCCCTCTAATTCCTCCATAGGGCTCTTCAACTTCAGTGCAATAGTTAGGTGTAAGTATCTGCTTCTCTTTCAGTCGAGCTGCTGGTAGGGCCTCTCAGAGGACAGCCACGCTAGGCTCCTGTCTGTAAGCATATCATAGCATCAGTAATAGTGTCAGGCCGTGGTACCCCACCCCCCATGAGATGGACCCCAAGTTAGGCCAGTCACTGTACTGTCTTTACCTCAGTCTCTTCTCCATTTTTGTCCCTGCAGTTCTTTTACACAGGAATAATTCTGGGTCAGAATTTTTGACTATGGGTAGGTAATACCATCCCTCCACTTGGGGCCTGTCTATCTACTGGAGGTGACTCTTCAAGTTCCCTCTCCCCACTGTTGGGCATTTTTGGCTAAGGTCACTCTCACTGAGTCCTGAGAGTCTCTCACCTCCCAGGTTTCTCAGACTTTCTAGAGAATCCCCCACCTCCCACCTCCAAAAGCTGCATATTTCTATCAATTCTCCTGACCCTCTAGGCTTCTCTCCTGATCCCCTACCCCATATCTGATCCTGTTCCCCTTTCCCCTCTCCCTTTCCTCTCCCAACCTGGACCTTCCCTCTCTCTGCCCTTAGTGATTATTTTGTTTCTCCTTCTAAGTGTGATTGAAGCATCTTCACTTGGGTCTTCCTCCTTGTTAAACTTCTTACAGTCTGTGAATTGTATCCTGGGCATTCCATTTTTGGCAAATATCTACTTATCAGTGAGTACATATCATGCATGTCCTTATGGGTCTGAGTTATCTAACCCAGAATGATATTTTCTAGCTCCATACTTTTGCCTGAAAAATTCACAATGTCCTTGTTCTTAATAGCTAAACAATATTCCATTGTGTAAATGCACCACATTTTCTGTATCCATTCCTCTTTTGAGGGTCTTTTGAGTTCTTTTCAGCTTCTGTCTATTATAAATAAGGGTGCTATGAACATAGTGGAGCAGTGTCCTTATTACATGTTGGAGCATCTTTTGGGTATATGCCCAGGAGTAGTATAGCTGGGTTTTCAGGTAGAACTACTTCTAATTTTCTGAGGAACTGCCACATTGATTTCCAGAGTGGTTGTCCCAGCTTGCAATCCCACCAGCAACGGAAGACTGTTCATCTTGCTCCACATCCTCAGCTGCATGTGCTGTCACTTGAGTTTTTATCTTAGCCACTCTTAATTGGTATAAGGTAGAATCCCAGGATCATTTTGATTTTCATTTCCCTGTTGACTAAGGACTTTGAACATTTCATTAATTACTTCTCAGACATTTGAGATTCCTCTGTTGAGAATTCTGTTTAGCTCTATACTCCCATTTTTTAATTGGGTTATTTGGGGTTTTGGAGGTTAACTTCTTGAGTTCTTTATATATTTTGGATATTTGCCCTTTATAAGTTGTAGAGTGAGTGAAGTTTTTTTCCCAATCTATAGGTTTATGTTTTGTCCTATTGACTATGTCTTTTGCCTTCTAGAAGCTTTTCAGTTTCATGAGTTCCCATTTATCAACTGTTGATCTTAGAGCTGAGCCATTGGTGCTCTCTTCAGGATATTTCCCCCTGTGCCAATTAGTTAGAGGATCTTTCCCATTTTTTCTTCTGTTAGAGTCACTGTATCTGGTTTTATGTTGAGGTCCTTGATCCACTTGGACTTGAGCTTTGTGCAAGGTTGCCGCAGACTACCTCCTTTGTGAGGTCTCCTATCTGCGTGGAATGGGATCTCAGTTGCAGATGGGTGAGGATTTGGCGAGTGACAAACAGTCCACAGGAGAGAGTGTGTAAACTGACTGTGTTTCTCACAAAGTGAACACAAGTCTTATATAATACAGAAATTAAAGGGGCAGGATGTCACAGCTGGCAAAGTACATTGAAGTTATCTGACACAAAACAGAGGAATGATTTCAAAAGGACTTACAGGTAATGTTTACAGTAAAGATAAAGCAGCTCTGCCTAGAGTCAGCTAATGACAGGTAAGGATATCACGCCCTAGTCACAATTTGTGCTACTCCTTTGAGCCTTGTGAGAGCTAGCACCAGGGGGTTCTGCTCTAGCAGACCTTCTCATGAATAATGCAATACCACAACCCCCCTATTTCCTAGNCCTTGGTAAATACTTGCATATGAAAGTAACTTGGCTGTAATGAAGATTCTAAAAGTATGCTTTGCTAAGCTTGCCCTGAGATTTCTAACTCTTATCCAGTAAAATACTGTAAGGAAGCATGCAGGACCCTCCAAGATACTACAGGACAAATCTGGGTCATTCCTAGCTATGAGAATGCAAGGTTCCAGGAGACTGAGTTTCTTTTGAAACTCATTTGCCTCAGGACTGCCGTCCAGGTTTTCAGACCTGTAAGCGAGTCACTATTGGCGTGGCACAAGGTGATAAAAATGGATCCATCTTCATTTTTCTGTATACAGACCTCCAGTTAGACCAGCACCATTTACTGAAGATGCTTTCCTTTTTCCACTGTATGTTTTTTGACTTGTCAAAGATTAGGTGTCCATAGTTGTTGGGGTTTACTTTGGGGTCTTTGAATTCATTCCATTGATAGACCTGTCTGTCTCTATGCCAGTACCACACTGTCCTTATCACTGTTGCTCTGTAGTAAAGCTTGAGGTCAAGGATGGTGATTCCCCAAGAAGATCAAGAAGATCTTTTACTGTTCAGAATTGTTTTGGCTATCCTGGGATTTTTGTTTTTCCATATGAAGTTGAGAATTGCTCTTTCTATGTCTATGAAGAATTGTGTTGCAATTTTGATGAGGGGATGGCATTGAATCTGGAGATTGCTTTTGGTAAGATGGTCATTTTCATTATGCTAGTCCTACCGACCCATGAGCATGGGAGACCTTTCCATCTTTTGAGGTCTTCTTTGATTTCTTTCTTAAGGAATTTGAAGGTCTTGTCATACAGATCTTTCACTTGCTTGATAAAAGTTACACTGATATTTTATATTATTTGTGGCTATTGTGAAGGATGTTGTCCCTAACTTCTTTCTCATCCTGTTTATCATTTTTAAAGGAAGGCTACTGATTTGTTTGAGTTAATTTTACATCCTGCCTCTTTGCTGAAGTTATCAGCTGTACTAGTTCTTTCGTGGAATTTCTGGGGTCACTTAAGTATACTATCACATCATCTGCAAATAGTGATACTTTGACTTCTTCCTTTCCAATTTTTATCCCCTTGATCTCCTTTTGTTGTCTAATTGCTCTAGCTAGAACTTCAAGTACTGTATTGAATAGCTAGGGAGAGAGGACAGTCTTGTCTTGTCCCTGATTTTAGTGGGATTGTTTCTAGCTTCTCTTCATTTAATTTGATCTCAGCTTGACTAGAGACTAGCCTGTCTGTGCATAGCCCAGTGCCCCACAGATTATGTTGATGGATTTCTGTATTTTAAACCATCCCTACACCTCTGAGATGAAGCCTACTTGATCGTGGTGAATGATGGTTTTGATGTGTTATTGGATTTGGTTTGCAGGAATTTTATTGAGTATTTTTGTATCTATGCTCATAATTGAAATTGTCTGAAGTTCTCTTTCTTTGTTGGGTCTTTGTGTGGCTTAGGTATCAGAGTGACTATGGCTTCATAGAATGAATTAGGTAGTGTTCCCTCTGTTTCTATTTTGTGGGATAATTTGAGGAGTATCAGTATTAGCTCTTCTTTGAAGGTCTGGTAGAATTCTGCACTAAAACCATCTGACCCTGGACCTTTTTTTAGTTGGGAGATTTTTAATGACTACTTCTATACCCTTAGGGGTTATGGGACTAGACTTCTGAATTTTTATGTTGATTTTATATTCTAGAGCTTTACTGATTTATTAGTCCTGGTAGGCTTTTGGTTTTTGTGTGTGAAATTTTGAGATTTTTTTCTACATAGAGAATATATAATTTGTAAACTGAGATATTTATTTACTCTCTGCTTGTATGTCTTTTCTTTCTTTTTGCCTAATTGCTCTATCTAAGCCTTCTAGTAATGTGTGTGTGTGTGTGTGTGTGTGTGTACATGCCCACACTCTTGCCGATATCAGACCTATGCCTTGCTTATGCTGTCCTAAGTCTCCTAACCTCTGACTGCTTACTTGCATGAAGCGACTGTTTACTAGCATGTCTCCTAACCTCTTACTGCTTATTTGCATGAGACAACAGTTTACTAGCATGAGTCCTAACCTCTGACTGCTTATTAGCATAAGGTGACTGTTTACTAGCATAAGGTGCATTCTGTCACCACTTATTAAATATTCTTTCTTAAATGACTTTTTAACTATTTTTACTTTGTTTCACAAAGTTCCTAGATACTTGAAATTGGTAGGCATATCATCCAAAGGTTATGATTTAATTTATTTCATGGGAGCTGATTGTTTTAATGTTTGCAAACTCCAAGTTATTTCCAACAAAATGGAAACAAGTCTCCCTGGGACATGAAGTATCTCAGAATAAAATGGTGGCTCCTTCTGCAATTCCTAAGTTCCACATGAAGAAAGTGTGTTGTACAAACCCATTTGTGATGCATCATGTAAAATGTCATTGACACTGAAGCCATGAATAAATCCATAAAGTCAAAAGCATGGTTTCTAAAGCGTTCCAGCTGAGTCTGACTGGTGGCTACCCCTACCATGTATGGGATTTTGGACATGTGCATTGCAAGGAGGTTTAGAAAAAAATTTTTCTTTATTATTAGATATGGAAAACATAAACTATATAGAGTAATAGCCAATTGTGCCAAGATTGATTTTTATAAATTTGATATCAATGCTAAATTATTTGGGCAAGTCACATGTATGTGCCAAAAATGGAAAGAAAGAAGGGAGTTTTTAGTTCATCCAGGAACTCAGAACGTGGGATTAACAGACAGCATGCTACAGAAGGCAGAAGGCTGCTTGTCGACAACTGTGGAAACACAGAAAGTCTCAGGAAAGCACCAGTGTGATAAAAAATACAGAATAAGGATACAGACTTAGCACGGAGGTCCTGGTAGAATCTGGGTAGGTGGACAGATACTGAAGTCTAACCCTCCCTGCTGAGACCTAAATGAAGACCATGCCCTGCCAAGGGCTATCATGATTCCTGAGTGACATCTATATAAGATCTGCCAAGATGTGCCCACAGCCAACAATTCAGTCTCCGCCAATCACCCTCTATCCTACTGATGGGCATTCAAAGGAGGAGAGAAGAACACTGAGCATAAAGCTTTGTCACTGTTTGGATCTGGTTGTATAGGATTGATTTCTTGTAACAAAACTATGAATTCAAAGGGATGACATAAGTGATCTATACAGGGAGGATGGGGAGATGGTCCATAAAGTACTTCAAACACTCTGCCACTTTGCTGGTGTGCCATCAGTGAAGGGAACATGGCTTCTGGGAAGGGAAGTTGGTCTACGGGTTGGTAGAGTCACAAGCACAATAAGTTAAGTAGGACAAAAACTAATAAAGAAGACACATATGAGATGTTGTGCCTAGTGTCTAGATGAGAATATGGGAGGAACAAAGATCCAGTTGGTAAAGAAATCCCCTTGCTACAAAAACAGAACTACGATCTTCAGGTTCAAATATGCATTGAAGCCATAAACATTCCTTCCAAGAGGAAGAGGCAGTTAGAAACATCTGCTGTTTCTGTTCCATCAATTGCTACAGGAAAGTGATTCCCTGCCTCCCAGTTCCCATTATCCACCACCACTAATCTTTAAATACTGAAGAAGACAAAAGCATCATGGGCAGTGATAGAGGAGTGAAAGTTAGATGAGAAAATGCAGATGATCCTTGACTTTCTGTCGGGTCCTGTTTCATTAACTCAACTCTACACATAAAAGACACACAAATACCTCATCTACTGAACATTGTGGGTCAGCAACACATAGTATGTAGAATATTGATCTCTTTTTTTCTCCCATTACTGTGAAGCTAACTAGCTACACTGCCCAGTATCATGAGAGAGGATCCAAAAGCCTGAACCACTAGCCTTGCAAAAGACTCAAATTCAAAGCACAGTTCCCACTGAATGTGGACTGCATTGGTCCTGTGGCAGGGGCATGGGGCACTTCTATACTTAACAATCATAAGGAGATATCGTGATGAAACTATCCGTTTGGTGCTCAACCCTGAGAGAATGAACCTTGGGCTTAGAACATGTCACCAAGTGATGAAGATGTAGTCTGTGTAGGTTTAAAGCTAAGATGTGTGTGTGCGTGTGTGTGTGTGTGTGTGTATGCATGTACCTGTATACATGTGTCTGTGTGTGTATATGTCTGTGTCTGCATGTATGTATCTCTGTGTGTATATATGTCTGCATGAATGTCTGTGTGTCTGTATGTGTGTGTGTATATATATATATATATATATATATATATATGCATGTGTGTACAGTTGTGTCTGTGTGTGTGTATGTATGTATCTGTGTGTGAGTGTGTCTGTATATGTATATGTCTACATGCATGTATCTCTGAGTGTATCTGTATGTATATGTGTGTGTATATGTCTGCGTGTATCTCTGTGTGTGTGTGTGTGTGTGTGTGTTGGAAGAAGGGGTTCCAGTTTCTTTGTTTAAAGCTCAAGTTCTACTTTCCCATTCTTTCGCTCATCTAAACCAATATCCAGGGTCTGAAGACACAGGAGTGCACACACACACACCACCACCAACAACAACAACAGCAACACACAAAACTTTCAGCACTTTAGACACAGAGAAGACAGAGCCCTTCTACTACACAAGAAGGGACAATGAAGGCCACTTACCCGAATATTCTGCCTGAGGATCCAATAGCCACAGTGTCTTTACATATCGCTGGAGCAGGTCTGCCACTGTCTCTTCTTTCTGTGATTCAGGTTAGTTTGCTTTTTTGTTTTGGTTTGGTTTTCTGTGTTGTTTTCTCCAAGCAAGCTCTCAACATAAATAACATAGTAGAAAAGAGAAAAGCTACCCCGTAAAAAGCAGGGAATATTCACAGAGAGTCTGCAAAGAAGCCTGACTGAACATACCCTAAGATCTGCTTACAGTCTGAAGACTTCTAAGCATACTCACATGCGTGTGTCTTGAGATTCCTTCTCGGAGACTTACTACTTTTGTTCATCCATATACTTTTCCCACCATCTTTAGCAACACAGACAAATAGGAATAAAGGGAAATTGTTAGGCTAGCCGCAAACACAGTAGGACCCAGGCAAGAAGTCGGATACATGCCCAGTGAGCACCTGTGGAGATGGCTAAGCCCAGGACACAGCCAGGACAGAAGTACAGACCACACATCTCCAAGCCGGTGAGGCTGGGGCCTGATCCGCTGGTGACTCAGCTTTAGAGAAGTTCTGGATTGGCATCGCTCCTCTCACGGGCGGGATCAGATCGGTCCGCAGTGATGCTTCTCATAGGCTTTGCCATCCTGCGCCCGGCAACCTGGGGATTTGCTGCAGATGCCTTTCGCTGCTCTTGCAATAAAATTCTTCGTCCTCTGAACTTTTTACTGTTAGTCACGGTCTGATGTGGAATTACAAGCTCCATCGAAATGATCCAAATATTCCAGAAAACACAAAAAGCTATAGTTCTGTCTAGGGTGATATTAACAAAATTAAGAAAGTAACCCTCATAATCAAGGGCAGCTGTACAGTCCTCTACACAAAATCTTTCTGGGACACAAATAATAATAGTTGACTTGATACCTCCCCAGGAAAGGTAAACCTTCTGACTTATTTCCCACAGATAGTATATGTTTTGTGTGTGTGTGTGTGTGTGTGTGTGTGTGTGTGTGTGTGTAGCCCAGATGTTTTATCAGATATCTTCCACAATTGTGGTATACTTTTTAAAATCTTTATGTGTTTGAGTATCTTGCCTGCCTGTTTATGTGGGTGTAAATGTGGAAGCACGATACCAAGTGAAGCCACAACCAGATGTCAGATTCTGAAACCTGGAATTACAGACAATTTTGAGCCACCATGAAAATGTGAAGAATTGAACCCAGATAACTTGCTATAGCAGTTAAGTGTCCTTAACTACTGAGCCATCACTCCAGCTCCATTCTGTAAAAAAAAATTTAATGTGGTCTCTCAGTGAACCTGGAGCTCACTGATTTGGCTAGCCATCAGGCCCCAGGGGTTCCCATCTCTGCCTCCGTCTACCTCTGCAGCACTGGGGTTACAAACATATAATGCCACACTTGGCTTTTCTGTGAATAGTGTGGATAGAACTCAGGCCACCACAATTGTGCAGCAACCTCTTTATTAATGTCGCCATTTCTCCAGGCCCCTGGTGTTCTATCTTGAACCAGGAGGAGCTAGATAATCATCATAGACTCCCTAGGGTTGAAAGATGTTTTCGTTTAACCCACTTTCCATGCAACTCAACACAACCTAGGTGATCTGCTGAAGAGGATACAAATGAGCAGAAATCGGCTCTACCTCAACTGGTGAAAGAGGATCTGCAGGCGAGAGTAGCTGCACCCTCATTTCCTCTTGTGCGGTGACCACAAAGCAGTTTTGTGGTGAGAGGGTAGGTGTTGTTTGTTTGTTTGTTTGTTTGTTTATATGACTCCAGGTATTTCAGAATGGTCCCCCGGCTGCCGCAGTCAGCAGCACACACTCACACTGATGGGAGCGACTCACTTCCACACACTTCTAAGCAATATAGATCAAGTCTCTCAGGACTGTGTGATCCTGGGAAATTCACATAAATGTCATCAGCCTCGGCATTAGCATCACTCTTCAAATGTCAAAAACAGACCTTTAAGCTAGGTCCTAGTTATAAATATAATGAGAACGAAAACACACCACACACACACACACACACACACACACACACACACCAGTGACTGTTCTACAACAGCCATGAAATACCATCACAAGCAGCCAAGAATGTCTTTTTCTCTTCCTCTGGGAGTGAAGCATCTTTTTGTTTGGCATTCAGAGATGGATGCATGGATGCCAGGTATCTGCCTTTTATTGCTCTCCGTTACATTTTGAAACAAGGTCTCTTATTTAAACCTGAATCTGACCAACAAACTCCAGGGATCCATGGGGTTTTGCTCCCCACCCCACCTCCAACACCGGAGCTACACACCCAGCCGCAGCCCCACCCAGCCGCAGACCCACCCAGCAGCAGACCCACTGGGCATTTTATATATGCTACCTGGGGACCTGATCTTAGTCCCTCACACTCACACAGCAGGCAGCATCTCCCCAGTCCTAGAAGACTCTATAGCCCATCCTTGTTCCTGGGGGGTGGGGGGTGGGGGAATGGAGCCCTGAGGATCCAGCTAAATCTTCATATGGAGCCAGAGCTAGGTATTAGCATTACATGAGCAGCGTTACATGAGCACCGTTCTTGGGTCACACCTCACAAGCTGAGAGCTGAAAATGGATTTGGAAAGCATCATCACAGGACCAGGCACTTTCAAAAGAAGTCTGGAAAGGAATGATGAATGGCCAAAGACTTGAGAAGTAAAACTTGGGGGCCTTCAGGAACCCAGAGTACATCTAGTCGATTTTCGGAGGTGCTGTGGTATGGGACCAGATGAAAAGGAAGGTAAGGCCTTGTGTTTCCCCTTACTCCTCCCACAGCAGGCTCCTGGGTTGGAAGGACCCACTCTGGTGCCCATGATTACCACATACATTTCTTACTTCCGCAAAGACTCGGTTGTATCTCTAATCCTTATTAGTATATCCGATGTTGCTGTATGATTGAATCCCTGGAGAGCCCAGAATTTTGAATGAAGGCTGGATCTTTAATCACTAACCTACAGATCATTCAGACCAACCATCGTTTTCAAGATAATGCTAAATAAACAGCCGTGCACCTGTCCGCCTCCCGTCCCATGCTCAGACGCCAGAGGCAGGCAGTTTCTTTGAAGACAATAACCTTCACCTGCCACCCAAGTCGGCTTTAGTCTTCAAAGTCTCTCCTGCCAGCTTAGTGATCCATTTACTAGTGCAAATGATCAGCCAACCGAGGGCTCCAATTCTACTCTGCCGGAGGCAGTTCACTTTCTTTCGAAAGGTAAGCCAGGCTCAGGTCCTAAAAACCACTCTGCTCACACCAGGCTTCCGACGCTTTCAGAAACCACCACTAAAGGGCTTCTGTCCTCCCCCTCCCAACTTCAAGCCTATTAAGAGACAAATCTTGAGTACACAGTGGACTTAAATTTAAAACTGGGGCAGATTCGGGCTGCGGGACCTCAAAACCACTGGGTACCTTCCGGTCGGCAGAGCCGTGCCCTCTGCAGTGGCTCTTGGCTTTGTCAACCTGGCTGAGCTAGAGTTCCCAGTTTTTTCCAATCAAACACTAATCTGAGTGTTGCTGTGAAAGGATTTGGCAGATTCAAGTTAAGTCCTCGCTTGGTTGACTTTAATTAAGGAAGCCCATCCTGACAGCCTGTGTGGGCGTGGCTAACTCAGCAGGCAGCCTCTCCAGCTTAGCCAGGGCTTCTCTGGAGAGGAGAAAAGCCAGGATGAGCATGGTGGTGCATGCCTGTCGTCAGCACTGGGAATTCTGCGTCTGAAAGATAGCCGCCTAAACCACAGTATGAATTCCGTGCCCTGTCTTGAAAATCAAAAAGATCAATCAATTAATTCCTTTATGGAAGCAGAAAGTCGTGTGTGGGCCAGAGTTGCAGCCTGAAGTTCTGTGGAGCTCCTCGCTGTCTTCCTTTCCAGCCATTCCTTCTGCAATTAAACCCTGATACCTATTCCTAGCCCAAAAGACACAAACTCGCTGCAAACACTGATATCCGCCCCTGGCACCACATATATACTCACTGGGAAAGTCCTTCTCGGGGTCCCTTGTTCAGGACTGCCCTGTTCCCTCTACAAAACTGTCACAGAAACCACATTTCTTGCCAGAAGACTGGATCTCTAAGTAAAGATAGATTTTTTTTTTTTTTATTGCTCTGTGTAGGTGCTTACATGAAATCTCCGCTTAGAGTACAAATGTTCAATTCTAAGCAGAATTATGTATGTTTTTACTGACTAGAATTAGATATCTTGAAATTGATATGCTGAGGCTAACTGGTGTAAAGACCATAGTGCCTGTTCCCGGATGAACTACCTTCCCGCTTCTCATGGGTATTACCTCACATACGTGCATTCGTTAGATTGTTCTTATACCACATGCACGTGGGGATTTGAGCATAATACATCTTATAGTGAATGTCTACAGAATTCTTTGAGAAAGGATGCTTCATAAAATCGGTGGTTTGGAGCCCGGCAGCATAAGCATCTACTGGGAAATATATGTGTTTTTATGTCCCACCCCAGTTGGCTAAATCAAGATCCCTGCCAAGGAGGGGTGCCCAGCAATCCATATTTCCATCACTCCTGGTGGAGGAAGCTAGTGTCCTCTAACACCATTTCGTAACTGACGACTGAGAGCACTGGCAACACGCAGATAAGCAAATGTATAAGATGAAGTTGAAAGTCAAGTAAAGGTATTATTTCACTGGATTTAAATGGAAAGGCTTCCACCGACAAGTAACTTCAATCAATAAAGAAGCCACAGGCTTCCTCTCTGGACAACACTGGAATCGGCAATGTATTTGGAAGTATTGTGAAGGTTTTCAGGTTTTCTAGAACGAACAAGAGTGTGTCCACACATGACTTTACAGGTTATATTACAGGGGCAGGCCACCTAACAGCAGCATCTTAAGAAAGGAAGAGATTACTCCGTCTTACCGTTCAAGGGTACAGTCCGCCCCGATGGGGAGTCTGGCAGCAGGAGCCTGGGGTGGCTGGTCGGCCCCGCTGCTTTCCAGTCAAGAAGCACCAAGAGAGGGATGGTGGTGTTTAGCTTACCTTCTCCTTCTCCTCCTTCACCCTGGGACCCCAATCTTCTACTTAGGTGGCTGCTGCTCCGATCAGCAGCAACCATCACCGAAAGCAACTGGGGAGGAAAGGGGTTTGTGCAGCTTACACTCCCATGTCGCAGGGCAGGAATTCAAGCAAGAACTTGGAGGTGAGAACTAAACTAGAGACCATGGAGGAACGCTGCGTAATGGGCTTGCTCTCCATGGCTTGCTCAGTTTGCTTTCTTATACAACCCAGAACCAGAACCAGAACCAGAACCAGAACCAGAACCATGTACCCAAGCATTGCCACTGAGAGCTGGGACCCCCCCCCCATGTGTAAGGTTAATCAACAAAATGCCCCACTCGCTCGCCTGCAGGCCAATCTAATGGAGGCAGTTCATCGATTGAGGGTCCCTCTTACCAGAGGTTGCTGGTTTGTGCTAAGCTGATAAAAGCCAACCAGTTCACCAGCCCATGGGACAGTAACCCTACGGGTGGGTCTTCTCATCTTAATTAACCAAAACTAGAAACTCCCTCATTGACATGGTCAGAAGTTTGTTACCATGGTGATTCTAAATCCCATCAAACTGTCAACCAAGACCAATATTACCATATGTACACACTGGAATAATGTGAAGTATTAGCTTTTGGGTTATCCCTCCCTTGCCCACACAGCGGTTTGGCTGAGTAATTGACACCATCACTCAAAGTGAATTTTATAGAGAAAAAAAAAATTAAAAACCAGCATTGAGCACAAATAAGAAGAGAAGAAAGGAAACAAGACAGAAATGAAAGATTTGGGTTCCTGGTGTCATTTTTGTAGAGTCATGTACAGCTGCCTGGGAGAGCTGCCCCGCAGGCCACTGACCAGGCCCAACAAAAGCGATACACTTACTACAAGATCCTCAGTAAAATGTGTAAGCGCCTTATAAGGGCATGGAAGGTCGGCATGGAGTACCGGAGCAATCTGTGAGTGATAACTTCTAATTACAACTTCTCTTACATGCTGGCAGCAGGAACTCAACATCCCTCCTCAAATGCCATTCCTAGGACTCCCTCAGGCTGGGTGGGATATCCAAATTGTCTGTTCTCATTTTCCTTTACCCCAAGGACAGACAACATCCCTAAACCCAGCATGTGCCCTAATAACCTTTCCCTCTGCCCCTGCTTCTCTGTCCCTCCCTTCTTCCACATCCCTCCCCCCCTCCCCCCTCTGCCTCTCCCCTCCCCTCTCCTCCCCTCCCCTCCTTTCTTCACTCCAATCCTTTCTTCCTTCCCAGTTCCTTCAGGCCGCTGTGTACATGATACTCATGCCACCTGGACCAGCTCTGATCCAGGCAAAGCGTGAACTCATCTACCTCCCTCTCTTCCTTAGAACCATTTACAACCGGCGCTTGAACAATATTTATTGCTCACATTTTCTATGTCTTTAGAAAGACTATGAGAATAAGGCCACTGGGGACAAAATTCAGAGAGCCACTTCTGTGCTGGAAAAACATTTTCATTATCTGTACAATATATGAGTTACGCTGTTATCATGATGGTTCCTTCCCACTGTAAAATGCCACCATCCCCATTGTGTAGCTAAGCTGGGGTGGTTAAGGGTACAGGAATTAACTTTGTTTCAAGTACAGAAGAGACAACTTTAAAACCGCACTGGTACCAGGTAGTCAATGAAAACCACTAAACCAAAATAAATCCTCCCTGGGCTGTCCACTGTTTTTCACACTCCCCTGTGATGTGTAACTTCTGCAGTGATGCCAGTTTTCCTTCATACCTTCTGACCAGGGCTGTGGGAACCTCCTGCTCTTCTTTCCTCCCCTCTGCACATCATTGCCCCTGTTCAATCCTCCCCTTCCACCATCTTCAAGTGATTCCACGCAAACAAAGTCGTTCTTGTTCCTGGGCCTTCCCAGAACCTGTCTGAGACATGCAACGTGCTAAGGCTTACAGCTGCAGTGCCCCAGAGTCTGCGGTATGAAATGCCTGGTTCTCCATTTGGGAAGGTCTAGAAATTTTAGCAGATGGGATCTCCCTGGAGGAGATGGGCCTTGGAGGTGGGGAGGACAGGAGGATGGGAGGACGGGAGGATGGGAGGATTGTCCCTGTTGACTCCTTTCTGTCTCGATGTTTCCTGTTTACCATGGCGGAGGCTGCATAGACCAGGCCTCCTCTGCCATGATGGGCCATTGCCTCTGAGACTAAGCAAGGAAATAAGTAAGTCCTTCAGTAAGGTGCTTGATCACAGTGTCAACAGAAGTAGCTGGCTTCCAATTTCTAATACCTAACGATAAAATTCATTAATCCTAAAACTGTACTACCAAGCCCCCAAAAGACATGGAGGAAACACAAGTATGTTTTTCTGAGCAAACACAGCCAACTAAGAAAGGTCGCAGACTGTATGGTTCCAATTATATGACATTCTGAAAAGTGCAATAGTATCTGGTAAGTAGAGGCAAAGGTTCAGAAACTTCAAGGTCGTCCTCAGATGCACACTGAGTTCAAAGCCAGCTTAGGTTATAGGAGTCTTTTTTGAGACAGACGGACAGATGGACAGATGGACAGACAGGAAAATGTCAGTGGAAGGCAGAAACCTTGGGGAAGGAAAGAGAGAGGAGCAGCTAGTTAGATGAGGTGCTATTAAAACAGAGCACATGTTCTGTGTGGTAGTCTGCAGGATGCAGCATGCCACACATTTGTGAACCTGCTGGGTTGGACAAAGTGTTCAAACCATTCACAAAAGGTGACCCTAAGGAAAACTGTAGCGAGAGTTTCTGCTTCTTTAAGAGCCCAGTTATGTTATGTAAACGCGCTTTTGTTTTCATCCCAGGTGTGGGGTATGAGGCTGCTTCAGATTATCCACAGCAGAAGGTTATTTGCCTCGTGACGCTCCGGCAGGGGCGTGATTCAGCTAGCTGCAGATCGTTTAAATCTGAGGACTCTGGAGAGGGTATAAATGTCCGAGCCCCGAGTGGGGCAAGGTGGGGGCGCTCTGAAAAAGAAGGGCAGCTGCTCCCCCTGTTGCTATGCCCCCGCTGCTGGCTCATCTTGCTGCAGCCTTTATTATTACTGGTTTACTGGAGAAGACTGGACATGCCCCAAGGAACTAGGTCCCTACTCAGCAGGAAGTAGCTTAGAGAGGACTACGCCCTATTTCCCCTCTAACCTTCATTCTCTCTTACCTAGTGTTGGGGGATTGGAAGGAATGAGGGTGGATAAGGGGTGGAAGGGAAGTAGAGATAAAAGAACTAAATAAAACACGCACACACATAATCACATACAGCAGTCTCAGCTAGGATTTCTGTTACTGTGATAAAAACCATGGCCAAAACAACTTGGGGTGGAAAAGGTTTGTTCCATCTTGCAGGTCACAGTGCATCTCCGAGAAAAGATGGTGCAAGAACTCAAAGCAAGAGTCTCAAGGCAGGAGCTGAGGCAGGGGCTTGCTGCCCATAGATTGCTCAGCCTGCTCTTATACAACTCAGGACCACCTCTCTGCTAATGGCACAACCCACAGTGAGATGGACCCTCTCCCATTTATTAATCAAGAAAATGCCCCCACAGACATGCTCATCGGTCAGTCTGATGGGAACAGTTACTCAGTGGAGGTTCCCTCCCTTCAGATGACTCTAACTTACATAAAGTTAGACCAAAAATCTAACCAAGATGTCATGACCAATATTAGATCATTGGTTGTAAAAGGTACGATATGATAGTGCAAGATTTAATAAGGGAAACTGATGCAGAAAAGGGGGGAATCTATGGAAGCTTTATGTGCTCACTTCTCTATCAGCCAAAAACTGCTTTTTAAAAATTGCCAATTTTAAAAATGGTGAATGACCTCAGCCCACCCTCCAGCACAGCCTCTTGGACTACTTGGTTCTATTTAAGGGAGTTTTAGCATGAAGCTGTAGGATCCCCTCACGGGGAACTCCCTTGGGTCCTCAGGTCACGGGGGAGTCAGGGTGCCCCAGAAACACGACAGACAGGCCTTCTTGATGCAAATGCACGAGGCAGTTTATTGGCAGAGCTCTGGGTCGACTCGTATCTCACACAGGAGATGAAGTCGACCCTGAGACTCAATAGCTAGGGGTTTTTAAAGGGTAAGGGTCGGGGTATGGGGAGAACTGGCGTGGTTACATGCAATTGGCTCATTTAAACATAGCAAGGTGATTACAAACTAGCAGAATAGTACGTGCAGAGTAAAACGTTTAGGAATTTTAAGGGCCTGAGGTTTATGGGGGCAGTAGGACAACTGGTTGATGTATGACTCTCAGTAAACTAGGGGAGGTGCCTTCCTGCCAGATGGCTGTGGAGTCAGCCCTGATAGCTCAGTTCCTGCATTCTTTTCCTTATCTTTATGGCCGGGCTTATATTTCACAGTGCTCAGCCCTGATTCTTTGAATTTTGAAACTTATTTTTTTTAATCTATTTCCAAAATCTTGAATCTATATAGTTTTCCCTTTCAAAGCTGTCGGGTAGCTAGACGGGACATTGAGAAGGTGCTAGAATCTGGGCTGGACTTGGAAAATGTGAGGGGAGAGAGGATGGGCAGGGAGAGGTTGGCGGGGTCTATACTGGGTGTGAAGGAGGTGGGGCTTCTCGGCTAGACACGGGGATTAGGTAAGGCAGAGTCAGTCCACATGGAAGAGGTGAGGGGAGAGAGCCCGGCCAGGGAGAAGGCAAGGGAAAGGAGAGAGGACGTGAGGAAGGGAAGGGGAGGGAGAGTGGACACAGAGAAGGTGAAGGCATTTAGACCTGCTCCCAGTCCACGTTGACAGAGGGACAACCTTCCAGGCTCCTACTTCCGATCTAAACAGGTTTTCTCTAGCTGGCTAGTTTTTTATCCAGATTGTACCTGCCTTCCCATTGGTTTCTTTATCCAGCAGCTTTCACCTATTTTTCCACGCCTTTCCCTACAGTTGGTCAGCACCATCCAATCATTTTCTTGTCTGCTTTGCTAATTAGCAATTGACTCCGAAAAACACAGCTCGTCTTCAATAAATGCCCTTACTAAGTAAGTAGTCAATTACGAAGACTGGCGCCCAGGAATTTATGACATCATTAAGTCTACAGTCTCCCCTTGGGAAGTCACATTCAGGTTCCATATATCAGGAGGATGATCTGCAGAGGCAGGAGGAGGTGCCCTGTTCTATTTGCCCAGCTGTTGAGTTCAGCCCCAGGCCAGTGAGCCCATCTCCCCAGGACCATGGGCTGTCACAGCCAGATTTATGCTCTAATTATTTGCCTTTCTTTTGCAACCCCTACAATTTAGTGGCCATAGCGTTTTCTTCAGCTTCGGTGTCCTTTTTCAAATTGACTGCCATGCCATTTGTTTTGTTCAACTGGCTTCTTCCTAGGAAGGGAGCTTTGCAAAGGTATCTATCTATCGATCTGCCCTCGCTTAATAAACACGCGGAATGCTCATCTTCAATTGTCTTCTATACGTGGAGGCGCACTTTGTCCTCACACAGAAGGCCTTTACAAATACCTAGATTCATCACTGACAGAAAGCCACCTGGTTCAGCATCCCTGAACACTCCTCTCTGAAGTCCTCCCCAGAGAAAGGTGGTGCGGTGGTGAGCTGAGGTAGCATCCTAAAGGGCAAAGGCAGACACCTCATTCGCTCACATCCTCACGTCTGTTGAATGATGATGAGGATACATTATGTGCAGCAGTAAAGAACGTGTTTGTGGATACAATGCCTGGGCTTTCAACACACTCTCTGTCTTGTCTCTGTCTTTGTCTCTGTCTCGCTCTGTCTCTTTCTCACTTTCTCTCCCTCTCCTTCTCCCTCCACACCTTTATCCCCCCTTTCCCCCCCTCTTTCTGCAGAAACAAAATCCAGATGATCTGCCTTAACTCAGTAAGTGAGCAGAGTGAATCGAGAGCCCTTGGAAGCAGATCAGTCACTGAGTTAGTTATTGCCTATGGTGATGCAGAAGGAAATTCATCTGTGTAGGTCTCCAGTGGAGGCTGGTGGGATACAGCCAGTATGAAAATCATATTTAAAAAAATATTTATGAGGCCACAGTGAGATGTTCATACAGCTCTGTCAGAGTGTTTGCTGTGTATGCATTAAGACCTGGGTTCAAATCCTCAGTGCTCTCACAAAACTCAAGCTGTGGTTGCATGTGTGACTGTAACCCACCATCGTGGAGATCATCAGGGCTTGCTAGTCACCTGCCTCACCCCCAGTTCACTGAGAGACCAAATCTCAGGGCAATACACTACCATGTGACAGAGCAGGACACCCACTATCCCTTTCTGACCTCTGCATGCATACTGGCTCACATGCCACCACCACAAAGACATTCATGCACACCAAAAAAATCAATTTTAAAACGCAACAACAACCAACACTTAGTGTAGAATAGAACACTTATACCTGCTGATGGGATGCAAAACAATACAGAAATTCTTGCATAAAGCTGAGCATTCCAGTTTGTCAGTTAAAAATATTTTTTATTTACCATATGACCCACTGTGCTAGTTTGAATGAGAATGGCACCCAGGAGCTCCTATGTTTGACTGGTTGGTCTTCAGTGAGTGGACCTGTTTGGGAAGGATTGGAAAGTGTGGCCTTGTTGGAGGAGGTAAGCCGCTAGGGTGGGTTTTGAGACTTCAAAAATCCCACTCCATCCCAGTTAGCTCCTCCCTCTCTCTCCGTCTCTCTGTACTCCTCTCTCGGCTATCGCTCTAGCACCATGCCAGCCCGCCTGCTGTCGTATTTCATCTCACAATGATTATGAACCTGCCCTCTGAAACTACACAATGTTCACAGCATCTTTACTCAAACTCACTCATACATCCTCCAATGAGTGATTATTAAACTTTACATTCAGAGAAATGCTACATGGCAGAGAAAGGGGCTGAGCTATGGATTCATGCGGCAGTGTGGACAACTCCCAGGAGTGTGGGTGCAACTGTCAATTCCTGACTGCAAACACTACGACCGCAGGTGTGGAACCATCCAAAAATGCATGAGAACAAGAACAAAATACAGCCTGGTTTCCAGAATGAGAGAAGACGGGGCAGTGATGTTAGCAAAGGGCTAACATGAAGGGTTAGCACGCTGAAAGTCTTTGTGGAAGAGTTACTCATCTTGGTAGTAGAGATTAGGCTTGTGGAGAGTCACAAACCTAGGCCTGACTTCCTATATGCCCATTTGCTGCACTGGTGTTAATTTCCTGGGTCTGCCTAGACACCAGAGTCATGCAAGATGTTACCTTGGGGTTAAAAATAATGGAGGGTGCATGGGACTTCCTCCTGGCTTCTGTAAATCAATAATTATTTCAAAATATAAAATTAAAATAATATCTAATAATGCAATAAAATAGTTATGGTGCAAGACACATATCGAATATAAACATGAATACTTACATTCCGGAAGTGACTTAAAGACCCCTCTATTGGTGTGGCTGTGTCCACACCTAAAGCAAAAGTTGAGTTCTGTTTCTCCCCATGTGTTTCATAGCTCCTACAATGTCAACATGAAAATTCTATAATCGGCACACAGGGTTCTGTTCCCCCATTTCTCACCAGAAGGACTCTACTGGAAGATGGCAAGTTAAGTGTGTTCCGCCAGAATTAATGATCTGGAAGGAAGCTTCTGGAATAAAACTGATCCCTCCAAGACAATCAATGTGTCCCCTCTCCCCAGGGAAGACAGGAAAATTAAAGCCGGCAGAATCCAGCTTTGGTGACAAGAGTTTCTACTTCAGTGCACTGTGCCTTTCATTAACGAGTCTACATGATGCTGTAGCCATCACATTTAAATCACATACGTTATTTTTCTAATGATTGAAGCTGTAGTATTAATTTCCTTGGGGTGTGTTTGTTTACCTTCCCGAGGTAAGCATCGGGAAGTGTGTGTCAATCATACTTAATATAAACAATCCATACGACACTGGAAGAGGACGGACTGCCCATGTGGCCACTGGAAAATTAACCTGAGATAAAGGGAAGAGTTGAGAGCATTACTGAAGCGTCTTCTCTTTGGTAATTACTGTGAAGGTCTGTTCCAGTCCTCACATCCCATGAGCCTCCTTGCTCTTCTGTATAACAAATAAATTATTCATACTCTCTCTATTTGCACTTCATTTTCCTCTTTGGGTAATCTGTATCTATAAACTTATTTTTTGTTAAGTATTTCTAAAAGAGCTTCCCCCCGCACCCCCCGGCTCGCACATCTCCAGGATGAGTTTAATGACAAGAGATAACAACGGTCTATGATTTTTCTCCAGCTATTTGTGAAAACAAAGAACAGCTTATTTATTATTCAGATGTAATGCTTCTATTCATCAAAAAGGCATTGATTTCACATTTTCAGCTCAAATAATCCTAAATTATTTTAAGTCATGAGACAAATGCCATCCAAACCGCAATTTCAAGATAGGCTCGTCATCAAAAGGAAGGCTACAGTGAGCTGAAATTCAAATCGGTGTTTCCTTTCCTTGCCTCCATTTAAGCTAGAATTACAGGAACGGTAAAGAGAAAAATACATACGTGTAAAGAGAGAGAGGAAATTCTCCGTAACTACCTGACAGTCATAGGGAAATCCTGCCCACTGTGCTTCTGAAACAGAAACAACCACAAACGCAGGAGTCGTCGTTAGAAAGATAAAACAAATATAGACAGGATGGACAGGTTGGGAGAGAGTAAAATACAAACAAGCACAGAGCTGAGCCTGCTCCCCAAGAACATGCAGTCAATTGAGACTCAAGCTCGGGTCCAAACCTCTGGACATCAGGTGGCCACCCGGATTAGTCTGATGTTCACTGGTTGGCACTGCTGAGTTCAAGACAGGAATGGCCTGCAGGGCAAGGCCACAGTCTGCCCTTTAGCGCTCAGTGGAAGTCTGTTTCACTTGATTCTGTCTATCTGTCCTGGAATAAGGTGGTAGACCCTAGGCAACCCATCACCTTAAAGACTTAAGGTTCCTCTATCCTTGGACCTTCTTGCAATTTCTTCCAATATCTCAATTTGGATGAGTGAACAGCAAATTCTTGGATCTGCCTGATAAGAACTCCTTTGCACACATGGGTAGCATGAACTAGACTCAGGGGGTTAATCAATTAATTAATAATGAGAACATGAATTTGGGAAGGTGATGAAGTTGGGGAGGAGATTTGATAGGAGGTCCTAGCGGGGAGTTAAAGAGGGAGAGTAAAAACGGTAGTGACACATTGTATATGTGTAGGGAAATTTCAAAGGATAAATTTTAAATGCAATATTTGGTCTCTGTTATCTCCCTACTCAGGCCAATATCAGCTACCTCATCGCCTCCACAGAAAGTCCAAACACCTTCGCATCATTACTAGAAATTACTAATATTTAAGTTTTAATTCATGTTCCAGAAACTCTGTTAAGAACGACATATGCATGCACTACCTTATCTGATCCTAAAGCCTCCACCTGCAGGAATGGAAACCTAGCCCCTGTTATAAAATAAACCCACAGCCAGAGCTGCTGCAAACAGCTCAAGATCACAAAGGCAGAGGACAGCAGGGTCAGGATTTGAACCCTCTACTCTTAAGCATGCACTGCCCTCCGTACATGAGATAATAGCTATGTGCTCTTCCTGGGTCTGCTCTCATAGAAGTAAACCTTCTCAGAGTAAAACAAAACCATGATGCATTCTAGCTGGGGCTGTAGCGGTGAGGGCATTGCCTCAGAGAACCATGCTGGAATTCAAAAATAGCCTGAGTAGAGTGAAGGCAATGTGAAGAAGGCGATAGGAAGTTACCCACAGTCTTGCTGCACAGGAAACCATCCAGTGCCCATGCCCTTCCTCCTGACATATGAAGAGCTGCAAAGAATTTTAAAGAACTTAGCTGTGAAGTCTGTGACAATGAATGTCTTCGGGTTACAAACCTCTCAACGTGTAAACTCTTCAAGAGTAGGGGTGCCACCCTGGGTTTGTAGCGCGCGCACACACACACTCATTTAATGAGTGAAAGGGAAAAAGAGCGCCAGCAGTCTATCCATCCAAACCCAAATGAAACTTAGAAACTAGCACGTCACCTTAAAGCAAAGTTATCCCTGTCAAAACACAATGTGCCTTTTTGTGGTCTGTCCAATCAACAAGCCCTATGACAAGTCTGAGTACAAACAGTTATGTCAGGAACGTCTCTCCAAGATCCGAAATAAAGGACTGGAAAAAGTGAGATAAGGGGAGGAAAAATGATAACAGTGAAGGTTTTGCCAACTTGACACCACCTAGAATCTCCTGGAAGAGAGGCTCAGGAGGGGACCATCTAGAGTAGGTCAGCCTGTGGACATGCCTGCGGAAGAGTCCCTTGACTCTGTTCATTGGTGCGGGAAAGCCCAGCCTATGCGCAGGTAGCCAGGTGCCCTGGGTTGGGTACTGAATTTTAAGAGAACAAAGAAAGTAAGCTGAACCATGAGAAGGCAAGCATCCATTCTCTGCATTCCCAAAGTGGGTGTGGCTAGCTCTTTCAAGTTCCTGCCTTGATGTCCCTATACTGATGTCATTGTAAGCTAAATAAACTCTTTCCCTTTTTAACGATGCGATTCTCAGGGTATTTTCTCGCAGCCCCAGGAATGAAACTAAGGCACTAACCAGCAAGTTCATGACCTGGGTGGGCACAGGCTGGGGCACCCGTGTGAAACGTTGCTCAGAAGTGAGAGGAATCGGAAGTCCTCGCCAGGCAGCATTCCGGTTATTTCTGAGAGTGCGCACTCCCCTGAAAGTCTTGTCCACATAAGCAAGGCTAAACAGAGTTCCGTGACTTTGCAGAAAGCACTTCAGGGAGATTTCCCACACGGAGCAGTTGTTGTGGAATCACGTGGGCTGACAAGGCCTCCTGCCTCACTTGGAAATCTAGCAGGTGAAAGGATGTTCTATAACTCGCTGTTCCCTGTGGTCTCTGACTCCCAGGTAAAGCTGCCAAACTGAGGACAATAAGTATCTGAGAGTACAGCCAAGAAACCACTGAGCACTTCTCCGTTGGTGGGAGTGAGGTTCTGGAACCCAATGGAAATAGTTATCTGTATTCATCCGCAACGGCCGCTGTCATTGTTATTTTTCTCATTGCTATGACAAAAAGAAAAAGAAAAAAAAAAAAAACCACTGGGGGAAACATTTGAGAAGGAAACAAATGGGAAGGATATGAATTGCAGAGGCGAGGGGTAGACTCAACTTGGCATAACAGTATGAAGGTTTGCTAAGTTGAGAAACTGTTCTCTGGAGAATATCAAATTCCAGAGCTCACATTCCAGGGCTGGGCAGCTGGGTCGGTGGCTAAGCGGACTCGCTGTGCAAGCATAAGTGTCTGAGCCTGACTTCACGGAACTAGAGTTGAGAAATGTGTATGAATATAGAGCCTGGTGCCTGCCTGCCTGTCACTATAGGATATAGAAGATGGCCGTTCAATGGGAGGAAGAACCGAACTGAAGACACAACCGGGGTTTAGAATGTCAAGGATTCATAGCTTCCCCATGTGTTCTGGGAATCCAGGCATGGACGTAGTGAGCCAGCATCTAGAAGCTTGCGATATGGATCATCAGTCAAGAGAAACAAACACGAGCCAAGGAAAAGTGCCTCTTCTCTTTTATCCTGACCTGCTTACCCAGGCCCTAACCCTCGAAGAGCCGGTAGCTGGAGACAGAAGGAAGAAATGATTTGGGTCACGGGGCATGCAAATAGTGAAGAAAGGACCACCAACATCAGAAGTAAACTAAAAGCAACTTTATTCTCCGTGGGGGGTGGGGGGAATGCTTCTAACTGGTTAGGGTCTGACTCAGGAGCTGACACAAGGACCTTGGAAGGGTGTGAGCAGTCTCCTTTTGAAGCATGTTCAGGGGATAATAAAAAAGGAATTTGTAAATTCAGGGTTAGTTCTCGTGCCTGGGGTGTGGCAGATAGCAGGCTCAAGGCTACTGTAAAGGCATCTCGCTTTTACGTCACCCTTTATTGGGGCTCACAGGGACCAGGTGGTTTGGCTGCAATTGGAAAGAATTCAGGCCTTGAGGACGCGCAGTAAGATGGGGACAGCAGGCCAATGCCTGGAATGACTCTCTGCTCTTCAGAAATGAGAGAATCGCATTCAAAAGGACCACAGCTCCTTCCTAGACCAGAGGTCTGGCCTCACCTGAGAGCAGAAGCTTAGAACTGGATGTGAGGGAGGAGATTTTGTTCAGCCATATCCAGGTCTGAGCTTCTGCCATCAGCTCAGTTCTGATCTCTAGCCTTTCCATTCTTCACTGTTGGTTTGTTATTCTTTTGTTTTGTTTTTGTTTTCAATATTTATTTGGTAGCTACTACTAGTTATAAACTTTGTCATTGCAGTTTTGCTTTTGTGTGTGTGTGCTTGTCTGTTCCAAGATGGTTCTCAATGTGTAGCCCTCGCTGGCCTAGAACTCAGCAATCCAACTGCTGCTGCCTTCTGAGTGCCAGAGTGTGGTTAAAGGGTTAAGGCCTTTGCTACCATGCCTCGTCCTTTCTCAGTCTTTAACTGAGAAGTTGTTTCTCCCCTGGTGAAAACAGGCAATTCAAGCCAGATTAGGTTATATTAAACTCAGGTTTACTGGGAAGCCGCTCTCAGGCTAGTCCACTGGCCCCAAGGAAGAAGGTCAGGGAAGTTGCCATGGGAAGGAAAGAGAAGAGAGGGGGGAGAAGAATGAACAGAGAGAGAAAGAAGCAGAGAGAGGAGGAAAGAAATGCCTGGATTCTATGGGGAAGAGCCTCTGGGAAAGGAAACCCAGCCCCAGCTGGAAAGTTCAGGGTTGGGGGCAGGGTATGCCAAGTAGGGACTGAAGGATGCTGGGAGAACCTGGAGACCAGGCCGGCTTTGGTATGTAAAGTGTGCACCTCAAACCCTTGTCCCAGGGTCTGAAACGAAAAATTAACAGTCAAGAAAATATATTTGCAAGAGACAGACCTGGTCAGTGGCACATATCTGTAATCCCAGCTGCTCAGTCGGATAGGGATATCACAAGTTAGAGGCTATCCTTGGCTACAAAGTTTAAAGCCAGCCTAGGCTACACTATAAGGCCCTCTCTCAAAATAAATTTGTAAAGGGTATGAGGATATAGCTTTCTGGCAAAGTGCCAGCCTAGCGTGCAAGAAGCTCTAAATTCAATCCCTCTTACCACACACACTCACACACACACACACACACACAGAGAGAGAGAGAGAGAGAGAGAGAGAGAGAGAGAGAGAGACATACACACATGAACACACACACACACAGCAATA
>NC_034601.1:78973492-78980864 GCF_900095145.1 Mus pahari | reverse complement strand
TTTTTTTTTTAATGTTTTTAAAATCGCCATATTGTCATAACGCAAGCTTGTGCCTGAATTACATCCTCAATAAAGCAATGACAGTTTTATGTCTCAGAAGCAGGGTGACCATATTAACCTCTCTCAGTGGAGTTGTTAACTGCGCATTCTGCCCACACCCTTCAGTGCGGCTTCCAAGGAAAGACTTCGGGAAGCTTCCACAGGAGGGAAGTGCGCGCTTACAGTCAGTCCCGTGGGAGAGTTTGCATAATTCCTGGAATGATTAAGGCGGTGTTTCTCTGAAATAGATGAGTGTCCTTAGTCATGATATGTTTCATAGGACACAAGCGTGTGTTGCACCTGATAGAGAACCCCCGGGGTCACCAAACAAGTAAGTGTCGAGGCACTGGAATGAATTCAGACAGGAATATAAACAAGAACTTCGAGGAGAAATGAGCGTTGAGTCTTGACAAGAGAATTATCTGTGATCTGAATGAGGACAGCTAAGCAGAAAAGGGAGCCCTGTGCTCCTGGGGACAGGAAGCCTCCGATGATTTCTCTCTAATCCCACGTTGTAAAGGCAGCTTAATGGGCAGAGGGGCTGGCAGACAGACAGCGTTCTGATGAATCCTGGGATTGGAGTTAAACCTTCTCTAATCTGACCCACCAGCCTTTAATCTTGTAAACGGGCATCCTTAATCAAAACTCAGAGGGCATCTCTAATCACGTAGGTATAAAACTGATGATGATTAAGGGTCCAGGCCTGCCTGCTTCCCAGCTGCCTCCTCCCTCCCTGCTTTCTGAGCACCCACTGATGCTCAGAAATTTCAGTGATAGAGAAACAGTGTTCTGAAACTGTAGGAACATGAATGTGAAGGACAAGATCGTGGAATGGTTCATGTCAGAATATGGTGGCCATTGTCTTGCAACAGGTCTGTAGGTCCTGCCTATGTGATGTCACAGGTTTCCGAGGTCCTGATGCCAACACATTTGAGATTCTTTTTTGCTCCGCTCACTCCTGCCCCACTCTGGCCATATTTATTTCATATATGTGGATACACTGTCACTGTCTTCAGACACAGCAGAAGAGGGCATTGGATCCCATTACAGATGGTTGTGAGCCACCATGTGGTTGCTGGGAATTGAACTCAGGACCTCTGGAAGAGTAGTGGGTGCTCTTAACCACTGAGCCATCTCTCCAGCCCCTGCATTTGAGATTCTAATAAGGACTTTTATTAGCCTTTCTTTGTTAATGCAAGCCATTGTGGGAAATAAATATGTGAACGACACCACAGAACTTTATTCTGTCTCAAAGATGGTAAGGTGTAAACTCTTGAGCCATGTGACGTTTTCAGAGCTGCAGAGTTTGTACCCTTCTAAAAGATTGGGAGCTAACGGTACAATTATCACCTAGCCATGTGCCGTGGGCAGCTACAAAAAGGCTCCCAACAGCAAGGAAGCCCGTGTGAATAACGAACAGAACTCTAGAGGCAAGCAGCCCTGCCTGTGTTCCAAGAGACACAGCACAAAGAAGAGTCCTGGAGAAGACATGGGCGTGGTGGTGTCTTCCTGTGATTCTGCTTCCCCTGACCTCATACAGGTAACACCTCCCCCATTACCGTTTTAGGAATGTGATTAACTGGTGTGGTGTGTGTGTGTGTGTGTGTGTGTGTGTGTGTGTGTGTGTGTGTGTGTTTTGTTTTTCCCATTTCCACTAGCCAAATTCAATTCAGGTAGAGAAGCCAGGTTTAAATGATGAACAATTGACAACACAACCCAACAGGCCACAGTAAAGAAAATCAATCAGTCACCTGGAGAGCATTTGTCTGCAACTGGGGCCAAGATTATTGTTTTTATAAAATACAGATCTGCACACTGCTGATTTTAAAGGTGTTTTCTATGTCAGATCTTTCTAAATAAGCAAACAGAGGCACGGCAGGCTCCTCCTTATTCCTCCCTTCTTCTATTCTGAGAATGAATGAGTCTGAGTCATAATGTTTGTAAGAAGACAGCCATCATTGAACTTTAAAGGAAAAAAGTGATATTCTGCCCTCAGATTTATTCTATCCACCATGCTAAGATATTGGGCAAAGCTTACTGGAAATATATGTGTGTGTGTGTGTGTGTGTGTGTGTGTGTGTGTGTTCCACAGCAGTTCGCAAGTGGTTTATTAACTAGAGTGGGAAAGACTTGCCTCTTTCCAGCTGTCCTCTTTAAGACCAAATAGATGACCTGTGTAGGCCGAAAGCCAATGGGAGGGGCCAGACACCACACTCCTTCATTTGTATTGCTCAGTTATCTTGGAGGTCCTTGGGTTCAGAGAAGAGGGTTTTTAGTCATAAGTCAGTTGCACCTGATTTGTGAACTAAGAACATGTCAGCTAGGCAACTTGAGTTGGATCCTTGGCACCAACATGGTAGAAGGAGAGGACTGACTTTCACAAGTGGTCCTCTGACCTCCATAGGTGGGCCATGGTATGCATGTCCTCTCCCCATCCCCCTGCCACACATGCATCCAAAACACACACACAGAGAAAACTCACACACACAATATACACACATACATACACACAAACCACACATACAATGCATATATATATATATATATATATATATATATATATTTTAAATTCTGCATAGATAATAGAAACACTGAATAAAGATGGCCCTGGCAGGGTTGGTATAGAGCTCAGTTGGTAGAGAGCTTGCCTCGAATGCACAAAGCCCTGGGTTCAATCCCTAGCACTGCATATAGCCAGACTGAGAAAAAAAAGAAATAAGAGAATAAATAAAAAGGAGAACATGACTGTTCCTAGGTTTGGTGGAGGAGTTTATTATAGACATGAGGGAGAACATAGCCAGAGGTAGAAACATCTGGGAATGTCCAGAGTGAACATGACCCTGAGGTCAGTCATTTGAGGAGAAGGAGAAAGGGAGACAGGAGAGCAAGAAGACCAAGAGGCCAGGAAGATAAAGACTAAAACTAAGGACCTGAATTACATAGGGAAGAACCCCAGGGAGAAGGGTAGCCCCCAGCTCCTGGGCTAGAGAGTTCAGGGTAGGATGTGGGGCATGCCAGACACACCCTATAAATGGTAGGAACTGAGGGGTGCTAGGAGAATCTTGCAGCCAGGTCTGCTCTGATATGTTACATGGGCACCTCAGTTAATCTGTTGTCCAGGTTTGAGACCTAACACAGCTGTGGTTAAAATAAATAAATAAATAAATAAATACCACCTATAATCCCAGAGCTCAGGAGGTGGAGACCTGTGTCAGAAGGTCAAGGTGACTTTCAGCTACACAGAGAGTTTAAGGCCAGTCCGAACTACATGAGACCCTGCCATAAATAAATAAATAAATAAATAAATAAATAAATAAATAAATAAGACAGGTGGCTTAACAAGCACAAGAGACTCCAGTGTCCAGTCTCTCTACAGTGACTACCAGAACTGCCCATCACTCAGAATAAAGAAGTTGACTGTCTACATTACAGGCAATCCAGTTGAGAGGAGGGATGGACCCCATGGGTATGAAGACCCTTGATCTCAGCAGAAATCAGTGAAGGTCCAAGGGGCGCTTCATTTCCCACTTTCACTCCAGATCAATAAAGGGTGAGGAGGGAAGTCGGGGTGCAAAGACCAGAGCCACTTCCCACCTCTGCTAACCTGGAGCCCGATATTCTACTTCCAACTGTGTGTCTCCCTCCACAAAACTCAGTGGCTCACAGAGAGTCCCTTTTCTTTCTAAAAGGAAAAAATAAATACCTTCGAGTATTTGAGACACAGAAGAGGAAGGAAGCGGTACCGCCCACACATGTTTTTAGGCCCTGTCTGTACCAAAGATGGGAGGGGAAAGACCACCAGCAGTCCAAACCATCACGCCTAAATTAATTAAAGCAAGCTTTTTTATTCATGCACACAGGCTGCCTCCTCCTCAAGGAGAGGTTCAAGCGTCAGCACTGGATGTGAAGACAAGGCTCTTATAGCTCAAGGGTAGACGGATTCCAAGTGGGGGATTTGGTGGGCAAACTAGGCAGGTCACAGGATCAGAATCATAAGCATAACAATAGTCATAGGTGGCCATAAAACCTTTTGAAACAACGGTAGGGGTGCAAGATGGTTTTAAGATCCTTTGAAACAAAGATGTGGTTGCCATTTCCTTATATGTGCAGTATAGAACCATCATCATCTGGTTTAAAAAAAAATACTACTAGCCAATCATATTCCAAGCCTCATTTTCCCATCTCAAAATCAGCATGGAAGTTCCAAAGCCAGTCTCCTAAGAATTTCCTTATACTTCAACAACAAAAGTATCCCAACAATATAAGTACCCCGAACAACTCCATGGGTACATTGTATAGTTGTTTAGCCCCTATGTACAATTCTATCATTTTCATCCGTACACAGTCCATTTTGTGTGTTCCTAATTACTGTGTATTCTTCTGCAAGCTACTTTCTCAAACAGTATTATATTCGTGTGGTTCCCTCATGAATATACTTGATTCAAGGTCACTGTCGGCTGCGTGGTATGCCACCGTGTGAAACGCTACCTTAAGTTACTCCATTTCACTCCTGATGGGCACAGAGGTTCTTCCTAAGTCTGTGCTAAATAAGCCATTTGGGTCTTGTGTTTATGGGAAATATTTCCCAGGTGTTGTTTAGAGGAGTGGGTTTTTTGAGTCACAGCACACTCGATGAATCTTCAATGGCACTAAGTATTGCAAATAGAACTCCAGGTGCCTATGCCGGTAGACAGAGCTATGTTCCGCACAGTGGCAGCCAGAGCTTTATATCCTGGTCAGCAGTTAATGCTGTCAGATTTCACAATTTCTGCCAATATGATAAGAGAGATATGATCTCTCCTGGTTTCATTTCCTAACTTCCAGGGGCATTGAGCATCCTTTGGAATTACCAACAGCTGTCTGTGATATTGTGCTCTCTTCCTTTCTCACTGCACTGTCTATTCAACTTCCTCACTGGTATATAGAGATTCTATAGAGAATGGATAGTAATTCTCTATTGATTATCCACTTTGTCTGTGTTTGTTCTTATGATATGCTTTTATTCCAAACTAATTAGCAAGATATTACTACTACATTATATACCATCCTTACGATCATTTGGGTTTTCCTGTTTTATTTAATACTTAGTCTGAACTATTCCATATTTTTTAATGCTCTAAATGTCTTGTGTTTGCCTTTTTAAAATATTGTCTCAGAGTCAAACCTTAGCTTGAGTTTCACATGCAGTACAAATGGGTGCAGGATAGTGACTTGAAAACATGGAGTCTGGAGCCAGGCTTAGCATCTCAGCTTCTTAGTCTGTCCTTTAACCTGTATGAACACACCTTTCATCTCTAAAAGGGGTGAAATGATACTATTACCTACACAGACAAGAAGTGAGTCCTACTTAGAATACCCGGAGGTACTTAGAACACCTACTAACTTCATTGATGTGATTGTTAATGCTATTGTGGTGTTCATCACCGTCACCACATTATATGAGGCAGGGATCCCATTTTAACGCTGTCTGTGAGTAGTCAACTTCCCACTCCTCTGTCACCTATGCTACCCCACCTCCTCCTCACTGATCTAACAATGCCACTCTGTCATACATCAGTTTGGTGGATGCGGATGATGGCCTCAGTTTTTATCTCTTCATTGGTCTATTTATTCTCCAGGGAACTTCAAGCCCATGTGTACAACTCCCCGAAGATGATGATCTTGTTTCTTCTTTCATCTATATTCCCCTCAACACTATTACTCTGGTTGTTAGAGAAATCTAAAGGGAAGTGATGCTGGTGGCTTCTTATGGCCAAAGTAACAAGCTACCATGAATTATGTGGCTTCAAATGGCAGAGACTTAGTCTCACAGCTCTGGAACCTGGAAGTCAAAAGGCAAGGTTTCAGCTGAGCCACAGTCCCTCTAAAATCTGCAAAAAAAATCTTACCTAGAATCTTTCCAGCTACTGGTGATCTGCTGGCAATCTTGGGACCTTGGCATGTGACTGCATTGTCCCAATTCCCCGTCTTCTCAAGGTGTCCTCTTGTGTCTTCTCTGTAACCCTATATAAATTGTTTTGTAGACACTACTATCTTCCAGGATGACCTCATCTTAACCACTTACATAAATGCCACCCCTGTTTCCAAACCAGGCCACAGTCTGAGTTCCTGTGGGTTAGGACTTCATTCTTCAGCAGGTAGAAAATATAACTTATACAAGATGCTGGGGCTTTAATCCAAGTTTCAAATCTCCACTCAAACATCTCATTCATAGAACGCTGGCATACTACCTTTATGTAGATCCAACACTCCTGCAGCCAGTTGCTCTAATGTGGACATCCTGTACAGCAAGTTACTGTAAACCTCAACTGTTAGCCAATCCCCTCAGGGGAATATGAAGAATGAAGGTTTAAAACTAACTCAATGGCTTAGCACTACTGTGGAAGTCAACGGCCACACTTTGTGAAACCTCAATCTAGACAACAGTATTAAATGCCCATCCTAAAGAAAGGATAATTAGGGCTAGAGAGATGGCTCAGTGGTTAAGAGCACTGACTGCTCTTCCAAAGGTCCCAAGCTCAAATCCCAGCAACCACATGGTGGCTCACAACCATTGGTAATGAGATCTGACACCCTTTTCTGGTGTGTCTGAAGACAGCTACAGTGTACTTACATATAATAAATAAATAAATCTTTAAAAAAAAGAAAAAGAAAAAGTTACTAAAAAAGAAAGAAAGAAAAAGAAAGGACAATTGGTGGAGCTGCTAACATTAACCCTTAGCTGGTTATAAACCCACAGGTCTTGAAAGAAGATGTTTATGGTGGACTAGAGCCTGCTTGATAAATATCTAAGAGGTTTAATTAATGTTGCTTCATGATTTAAAAATGACTTTTGTAGAGGATCATAGAATTTAATTAGCTCCAATTACTAATTAGAATTCAATAGTACCTTTGGTCTCCATAAGCTGCAGCTTCCCCCAAGACCAACAGAGGGCACTGCAGGAATCTAGGCAGGTCGATGCAGCTTGGAAGCAGAGGTTGCCTGTTTATTTAAGGCATGCAAGCCCGTTACTTACCAGGCACTCTTCAAGGCCTTACCCATGTATCCTGAATAAAACAGACAAAATCAGTTACCAGTGAAACTTTAATTCTTCTAGGAGAGTGATGGCCAAAAAGCAAGATACATGAACAAAATCCACATCAATTCATGATGGTAGGTATTTCTGTTTCATTCTAAATACCTGGACAGGTCATTGACCCATGGTAGAAAGTCAACAAGCAGGCACTTTATACCAAATGGCCCAGGTAGATAGAAAAGCAAGGTATAAAAATGGAGCAGGGATATAAGGTGGGGCATAATTTCAGATGAAAGAATCAAGCATAGCCTCATGAA
>NC_034601.1:78968302-78973452 GCF_900095145.1 Mus pahari | reverse complement strand
ATAACTGAAGTCCATCTATAACTGAAGTCCATCTCTGAATCCATGTACACACATCTGGGAAGAAAGGAAGCCACTGGACAGTCTAGACAAAGACCCCCAGACAGGAACATGTGCAATGTGATCAAAGAACAGCATGGGGTGTGGTTGGAACTGGGAAGGGGATGGAAAGCAGGAGAGAGGAAGGCGGGAGAACTGACAGGTGGCCACATCAAGAAGGCCAGATGACACTGTGGGGAACTGAGCATTTCCTCTGATATGGGACAGGGACTTGGGTTTATTTCAAGTCCCACGTTGAGAAAATGTTGAAAGAGAATGAAGACAATAGCAAAAAGATATTTTTGAAAATCCAAATATATATGAGGGTGATTTTGATCAAAATGTGCAATATACTAAACTAAAGGCAACATGAGTATGGAGCTGGGTACATTGGGAACTTTGTAGCAAGAGGGTTTCCTTATACATGGGAAATTAGACACCGTAGAGGGGTAGGTGGTTAGGGTTCTAGACAGGTGGGGTACCTGGAAATGTAATGAGCTTAGCCATCTTCAACAACTGAGATCCTGAAGAAGTTAGAGACCATCTCAAAAACAGCACATCACCCCTACCAATTAGGGAAATGCAAATCAAGAAAACCTTGACATGTCACCATACTGGCATCAGAATGGCAAAGATCAACAAAACAACTGACCAAAAAAAAAAAAAAAAAAAAAAAAAGGCCATCCTACCAAAGGCAATCTATAGATTCAATGCAAATCCCATCAAAATCTCAACACAGTTCTTCAAAGACATGGAAAGGGCAATTCTCAAATTCATCTGGAAAAAAAAAAAAAAAAAAAAAAAACAATCTCTGTAGAGGATGTTGGAAACAGGAAACCTTTATACGATGTTTTGAGATTGCAAACTGATAATACAGACACTCTGTAAATCAATGTGGAGAATTCTCAAAGAGCTACAATAAATCTATGATATGACCCACGTACAGCATGACTTTGATAAACACCCAAAGAACTTGATACTACTCCACAGATACCTGCTCAGTCTTGTTCATTGCTGTTCTGTTCACAACACTTAGGAAATAGAAACAACTTAAAATGCCCTTCAACTGATGAATGGACAATAAAATGTGATATATGGATACAGATATAGAGATAGAGATATGATATTACACTTTGGCATACTAATCAAATGTAAAGAAAAAAATGAGATCATGAACTTTTTGGATACGTGTGTAAACCTAGGAAAGATCATACCGAGTGAGGTTATCGGACCCAGAAAGACATGTTGCCCCTTCTCTCTCATCCATGAGTCCTAACTCTAAATCTCCAGATGCAAGCACATGACCTGGAATAACTGCAGAAATGAGGAAAGTAAAAAAATAAAAACAAAAAAAAAAAAGACCATGAGATGGGGGTTAGGGACTAACAGAGTACACAAGATTTGAAGGAGGAAACCAGGAAGAAATGGTGGGAGACTTAAGTTAGTAAGAGGGAGATGAATGCAGAAGAAGGTAAGGACACCTGATAATGTCATAAGGAATCATAGTGTTATCCAGCTACTTAAAATTACATATAACATATATGTCTGTGTTTACATATATATATATATATATATATATATATATATATATATATATATTAAGATTTATTTACTTATTATATGGAAGTACACTGTAGCTGTGTTCAGACATTCCAGAAGAGGGCATCAGATCTTGTTACAGGTGGTTGTGAGCCTCCATGTGGTTGCTGGGATTTGAACTCAGGACCTTCGGAAGAGCAGTTGATGCTCTTAACCACTGAGCCATCGCTCCAGCCCTACATATATAATTTAAATGAAACATTCTTATCTGGGCTGGCAATGCTCCCTGCAAGAGGCATAGATTAACTAAAACAAGAACAACAACAACAACAAGAAGAAGAACAAAGCCCTCAGCACTATAGAGTACTACTGTTGCCCTTGGATGCCCCAGAGGTTGGAGGTAAGTCCCATGTACTTCTGACACAGACCTGTAGCGCCCAAGCTGGATCAGACCTGAAAGCCTCCTATGGTACCAAAAGGCATTATGCAAACTTCCAAGGCAGGGACCCAACCTAGCTCTGGTGCCTATGAGCTAAAACAATGACCAGCGTGGCAAGACATCCCTAAGGATGCAAAAGTGGTGCACATACTTTGCTGGTAACCCACAGCTATATAATTGGACTTAAGGCCCACTCAATAAGAGAAACCTACTCAAGTACCTGGAGCTAGCAAAGGCGTGAATCTTGGAGAAAAATTCTACAACTGCCACTTTACTAAAACCAGTATAATTCCTATAAATATTTATATATATAGCAATTTTATTCATACAAAAAGCTAGAAGTTTTCTAAAAATGACTATCACCACTGACCCATGACAGACCAAGCTGGTTTACAAAGGGAGTAAGCTGGAGAGCAGAGTAATAGTGCACAGTGTGCTATGCCAGGAGCCAAAGGCACGAGGCTCAATAATCATTGCTAATCCACTTAATCACTACACAAGAACTGCAAGTTAAACATTAATGACCCCACTTTAAATGGTAATTGGGTCTCAAGTTCAATAACTTTCTTAAGGTTATACACATTTAAGAAAAAAACGGAAGAGAAAAATACATGTAGCAAACCTATAAATTATTTCTTCCCTACCTTGTCATGCCACATCATAAAAGATGCTGAATATTTGCCCATACACTTCTCAAGGAAGCAACAGCCATGCAGAGTGAGTCATCTCTAGAGGTGAGAGGGCTCACATGACGATACCAGACTGCTCTTTAGGAACTGGAACAAAGCATATAACATTCTCAAGTCTTTGTTGCCCATCTGTAAAAAATCGGCTCAATATGCAGCCATTAGACCTATTAAAATGACAATTCCAAATGTTTCAAACTAATACCTTTCATCCATGTATTTTATGTGGAATAAGATATACATAAAGCATGTATACCTTGTAGACATGTAGATGGTAAGGATTTTGTGCACAGTAATGATACAAGCATCCTTATGCCTAAAGAAGTCATTAGCTAGAAGGAAGATCCACAGTTAAGGAAAAATTAGTGAGAATCTGGCTTCTGGACACAGGATATGACCAGTCAGTATTGCCACACTTAAATATACGTCTACAGCCACCTTAATAACCTTAGCAATGGCCTGTGGGCTACTTGATGGCCAACTTCCTGTGATGTGGAAGAGATTCGTCATAGTCTGGCTGTAAAAGAGAGGTGTAGGGGCAGTGGATGAGGCAGATTAATATACCATAAAAGCTAAAAACCTTCTAATGTTCAAAGGGGATTATATTTTGAAGCATTGTAGATTTCAGATTTTCCAATGAGGGATGTGCAACTAGTTAAGCCTATGCAAATTTTAAATCTTTGAAATCTGAACTGTTTCTTGTCGAAAGCATTTTGGTAGAGTCTGTTCAACTCGTACGTGGCAGTGAGCTGGTGTTTTAAGGAATATCTTTCCCTCTCCCTCATGGTTCCACTTCCCCGTATTCAAGAAATGTTGAGTTGTCTGACTTCTACTCTTTATAACATTTGCTCTGATTTACTGTCTGCCTGCTAATAAATAAATACAGAAGGAAAACGCTGACTCAAAATGACAGTGTTAAGATTCAGATGTGAATCCTACTGCTGTTATCAGATCCAGTATTTTGTTTGTTTGTTTGTTTGATTTTTCTAAGAGTAGATCACCAGAATTTATAATAAGGAAGGAAATTGTTTTCCTAGGAGATAAGATTAAAAAGAAACAATTCCCCTTCGAGAGAGTATGGGAACACTTCCCTTCACTTCACATGGAGGGGATAGAATTGAAATGATGTAGGGGAAGACGGATGTTTGTGCTTAGATGGTTTCCCTTGGGTCAGGGGCTACAGTAGAGTCTAAGAGAAAAGAACTATCCTATAATATTATAATAAAAGCAAGGGTTTTTCTTCTTTCCTTTAAAAGGCATAGCCTAAGTGGGACATCTGCCCAATAATGCATATTTTTAAATTACAGTAAGGAAAAGAACCATTCACCCAAAATTAATAGCAACCGAAGGTCATTAAAAATTCCTTCCTAGCTTCCCAGAGGCTTTCTTAAGCATCCTAACCTGTGGCCTCCTTGCTCAGTGACCTTAGGCAGGTCATCCAAGTCTCCAGTATAACTATGTCATTCATAAATGGAGATCAGGAAACACTGACTTCATAGGGCCATTACTATGATTAAATAAGATAATATATATCAGGCAGTGAACACGGTATCAGGAAATCCTTGAAACTTCAAAAAAAAAAAAAAAAAAAAAAGCAACCTTAGCTATCTATGTATATGTGTTAGCTCAGAAATGAGAGAGCTTCCTATTCGAAGGATGTAGTGGTTTGAATAAGAAAAGCCCCCCATAGTCTCAGATATTTGAAAATGTGGTCCCAGTTGGTGGCATTGTTTGGGGAGGCTTGGGTGGTAAAGTCTTGCTGGAAGAAGTATGTCCCTGGAGGCAGGCCTTGAGATTAAAAGCCTTGCCTGCTTACAGTTTGTTCTTTCTGCTTCATACTTTGTAGTTCAGGGTGTGAGCTCTCTAATTCCTGTTGCTGCTGCCATGGCTGTTCCTTACCACCATGCTTCCCTACCACCATATGCCCAAAACACTCCTCCTAATGGAAGTTGTCTGGCAGTAGTGTTTTATCACAGCAACAGAAAAGTAACATCAACAGAAAAGAAATATCAGGTTTTCGGATAGTAAATCCCAAAGCTACCACTTCTCTACAGAATTGGTACCACATCTGGATGTTATCAAAACGCTTCTCTGCTGCTGCCATTTCCCTAGATGTTTTCAAAGTGTATTAGTCCCCTAAAGAGGGAATCATATGACTAGAAATTTAAAAGTAAAGGAAAGCCGGGCGGTGGAGGTTCTCGACTTTAATCCCAGCACTTGGGAGGCAGAGGCAGGTGGATTTCTGAGTTCAAGGTCAGCCTGGTCTACAAAGTGAGTTCCAGGACAGCCAGAGCTATACAGAGAAAGAAAAACCCTGTCTTGGAAGAAACACACACACACACACACACACACACACACACACACACACACACACACACAAAGAAAAACATTTAAAAAAAAAAAAGTAAAGGAAAAACAAAAAACCTTTTTCCTAGTCCCATGATTCCATG
>NC_034601.1:78967037-78968273 GCF_900095145.1 Mus pahari | reverse complement strand
GCCAATGTGTAATTTTTTTCAATTACTTCTAAAAGTCCAGAATTAGGTATGTTTTAGTGATTCATGCAGTACAATTATGTTTCAGCCAGGCAGTGGTGGCTAACGCCTTTAATCCCAGCACTTGGGAGGCAGGCAGATTTCTGATTTCAAGGCCAACCTGGTCTACAGAGTGAGTTCCAGAACAGCCAGAGCTATACAGAGAAAGACAAACCCTGTCTTGGAAGAAACACACACACACACACACACACACACACACACACATACACACACACACACAAAGAAAAACATTTAAAAAAAAAAAAGTAAAGGAAAAACAAAAAACCTTTTTCCTAGTCCCATGATTCCATGTGTAAAGCACTGAAATGCACGACAGGAGACTCTAGTGGCAGAAAATGCTCAAGATGACAGGTTTTAGCATCCCACTCTCAGAAGACCATCAAGTCAAGCTGAAGGACTAGGGAGATGATGTGACCTCAGCACTCCATTGAGTGATATAGGCACCACCTACAAAGGCCAGCCTTCAGCTACATAACACAGAAGTCACAAGGGGCCCACTCCTCTTGTCTACAGCAGACATCAAATCTAAATAATTTTCTCCTTGATTACTAAGGAAAAAAAAAAAAACCTATAACTCGAGGTTTTTCAAACACATCAGGATAAGAGAAAGGAGAATATCAACTATAGACTCAGAGATAGAGGACACCTCTAAAAAACACCTACGAAAAGACTCAGGAAGTGGGTAGCTTTCAAAATATCAAAGGGATACCTGACCCTTACAAAAGATACAAGGTAGACGAAAGGAACCAAAGAAGAGACTGAAATTAGAAAACAAATCAAATTTCAAACTTGAAGTTTAAAGTAATATGACTGCTGTATGGAGCCAACTGATGGGCACCTGGAAGGGCTGGAGGAGACGCCCACAGGTTAACATCAAGAAAGAGCCCCAGGGAACAGATGTCACCATGACAAACCCAATACCTCTCATGAAGGTGAAATTGAAGAAACTCTTAAAGTGGCAGGAAGACAAATGAGACAATGGTTGGTACAATCTTGTGACAGGGTTGTGAAAACTGCCTAAAAATGCTATGCTGCAGTGACAGCACATGCCTTTAAAATTCAGCATTTGGGGGCTGGTGAGGTGGCTCAGTGGGTAAGAGCACCCGACTGCTCTTCCGAAGGTCCGGAGTTCAAATCCCAGCAACCACATGGTGGCTCATAACCATCCGTAACAAGATC
>NC_034601.1:78952039-78964127 GCF_900095145.1 Mus pahari | reverse complement strand
CTTAGCTCCAGCTAACCAGCATCAATAGTCCCAGTAAAGCAAAGTTTTTGCTTTAGTAGTTCTGGTATCTTGTTAATCACAGCAGATTCTTCAGCTCCAGCTAACCAGAACCACAGAATCTTCACAATCCAAAACAGCAATGGCCCTGAAAAGAGTCTTTAATTTTCCCTCTGAAATTTCACAAGCCAGGCCTCCATTTTCTGCACTGTTCTCAAACATTATCTTCCAAGCTCTTATACAACTTCTCACAGAGCTCTTAGCACTGAATGGATCTTCTGGCCCAAAGTTCCAAAGTCCTTCCACAGTCCTCCCCAAAACATGGTACAGTTGTCACAGGAATAACCCACTATGCTGGTACCAATTTGTCTTAGTCAGGGTTTCTATTCCTGCACAAACATCATGACCAAGAAGCAAATTGGGGAGGAAAGGGTTTATTCAGCTTATATTTCCACATTGCTGTTCATCACTGAAAGAAGTCAGAACTGGAACTCAAGCAGGTCAGGGAGCAGGAACTGATGCAGATGCCATGGAGGGATGTTCTTTACTGGCTTGCTTCCCCTGGCTTGCTCAGCTTGCTGTCTTATAGAACCCAAGACTACCAGCCCAGAGATGGCACCACCCACAAGGGCACCTCCCCACTTGATCACTAATTGAGCAAATGCCTTACAGCTGGATCTCGTAGAAGCATTTCCCCATCTGAAGCCCCTTTCTCCATAATAACTCCAGCTGTGTCAAGTTGACACAAAACTAGCCAGTACACCAACTAACCTAAAAGTAACTATCATTATGGCAGACTAAGCTAGATCACAATCCCAAGAAAGTTGTTTTAGAAAACAAATAGTACAAAGAGCTTAAAACCATACCGAAGGTGGATTCAGTCTGAATGATGAAGTGTCATTGAAGCTCCAGATACAGTGTAGACATTTCAGTAGTTTTACAACAACAGAGTCTAGTGTAATGGGAGCAAATGTAAAGCTGCGGTAAGTGTAACATTTACAGAGGACAGGAACAAATGATTGCATGCCCTTCATAACTACAGAAGGATGGCTTAATGAAGACATCTTCACATTTCAGTGCAGTGACTTCAGGGACAGCAGGAGGGTGTGCAAGTCCCAGGACCTAAGAAAATGTGACCATACAGAAAAGCTTAGAATCGGAAGTGTGACAGTGAAATGGGTGCCGGGCCCCTCCCGGCCCCCCAACCCACCCTGCCCTTCAGGAATGGTGCCCCTGTCTACTGAGAGTGTCACAGCTCAAAGCATCATGTCTTCATTCTACCTAGAAGCAAGGGGGAAAGTGGATAACACCTTCTCTTCTAAAAACATCTACCAGAAGTTACCCTGATTTCCTCAGACTTCATCCCTTATTTGTAATTTGGTCACAGGCCAAACATGCCCCACACAGTAGAGGATACAAATGAATAACGGCCCTTCAGGGTGGTCCTTTGTCCTTTGCCCCTATAAAACCTAGGATGCTGTTCTTATGCTCAGATAATTTTAATAGATCAAATCAAGGAGAAAGGGGTCTGTCTAGAGAGTACTGTTTGAGCACCACCAAGATGGCTCAATAGGGCCTTAAATGCAATCAAAAACCAGTTGGTCACTCCCCTAACATCCATGCTGCTCCAGTGCCCATACCCATAGCTCTACTGCACCAGTTATTATTGAAGCTCACAAGATCCACAGCTGCATAAGACTAGAGATGGCTCCCCCCCCCCCCCAGCAGGCTGCATAGCACCTTCTGGTACTGGACAGCGAGCCCGCAGGGGAGAAGCTTCTGGTTCAGTGCCAGCCCGATTCCTTCCTGTCTAGTGACCAATGTGTGTACTGTCTTCAACAAGAGGTTTTTATCATGAAGTTCTGCTGCCATAACAGGAGCAATGGCGATAGCCTGAATTGTTTAGGGGCGTCTCTGAGACCCTTGAGCAACAACTCAACAGGAGGCATTCCAAACCTCACACTGGGCTTTTAATTTGGCAACTTGTGGCCACTTAAGCTATTAAAACCTACTAACCTGCATTTCCATTTTGATTCTCACACTGAAGTCAATTTTAACCATGAGAGAAATAAAAATAAATACTATAAGTAAATTATGGGTTATTTTTTATAATTTTGATATGAGTATATGCAAGAAAACTTTAATTAATTTGATGTTTAAAGGATTAAATTTATGACTTAAACATGAAAACCATAAAGATAACTAAGACTAAACATAAAAACAATCTCAGAAATTATACTTTGATCTTATATATAAGGATAACATCATTTCCATAATATATAAAGAAATGTTATAAATAAAAAAGAAAAATACAGTACTTCCATATAAAGATGGGTTAAGGACTTAAAGGGAAAACTGGTAAGTACAGATTCAATAAAAATTTTATTTGTGTAAGAATGAATGAAATTAAACTAATGAGACACTTTTTCTAACATCAATTTTTAACGTTTTCAGATTTCATGGTACTAAGAAATTGCAAAGATATTCTGCAATAGGAATGTCCTCTCCATAATGGCAAAAAGAGCAATTCAGCAATAAAACTTAAGCCATTGAGCCAGCCAGGCCCCTTCCAAGAACCTACTCTTGGACAAATGTATGTCATACCCACAAAACATCTACAAGAATGCACAAAACTGAGAGAAAACTGGAGCCAGCCTGCCAGGCAAAGGGAGGCTCACAGAAATAACTACCAACCTCCAAATCGGCTTTCTCTTTATCCAAATAAAGGTGCTTTCTACTTCTTTTGTAATATTGAGCATACTATGTTACTTTGAATCACATTGTTCTACATGCACACTGGTGCCCTCTGATGGATGGAAGGGCCTTGAAAGCAGAAACGTGCTGTTTGGTTCCACAGTGGACTCTCCATAGCCTTGTTTGGCTCTGTAAACAGTGAAAACGTAGGAACTGCTTCTATCAAAGTGTATATATAACTGGCTATGAACAGTGTAGAATTCCTTCTCTCCTGCAGTAACTATTGAGTGCCGAAACTGGACACTGGGCTCAAAGGTGAGCAAGCTATTCTCTGTTGTCATGAAGAATGCATTCAGTGGGGAAGACAGGAATGAACAAACACATAAATAACTGTAAAGTCTGAAACGGCAGTGCACATAATCTCAGGAACATAAAATGGAAAATTACTGGCAGAGGTCTCCTTCAGTTATATTGGTCAGAAAATACACCACTGTGGCAATGCTGGAGCTGATTTCAAAGGAGAAGTCACAGACAACAGTGCTGGAGGGAAGCACTAAGTCCAGGAACAGCTGTACGAGCATCCTGACTCAAGAAAGGCTTGACTGATCACACTTTCAAAAATGGTCCTGGTACAACAAGAGATTAGTATAGCCTTAGATGGGAGAGCTATGCAGAGGTGCATCCAGCCTTTGTGAATTTAGATTTATTGTAAGTATAACGAAAACCCACCAATAATTTAAAAGTGTGGTGTCCTTAATGGTGTAGAGAATATGATCGTTTATAAGCACTGGGTAGAAGAAAATGACCAACCAGCAGAGAACTGGGAGACATTCCATGAGGTTCTGCCACTGGCCAAGTGAGGAAAGGGTTATGGTCATGATTAGCAGGCAGCAGAGGCAGAGTTGCTGGAGACCAGAGAGAAAGGTTTTATGGAAAAGGGAAAACTCAAGACTGACTCTTAGGTTCTGGGTTGAACAACTTCAAGAAATTGTCCTTTGTATTAGGTCAGATCACATGAGGATGTGACTTATTTGTTGAGGCTGAACTGTCAATTGACATTGTCGTTCGAAACAATTGGCTGAGTTGGATTCAAAGTAGGAGTCTTTAGGCATGGTGATAAAGTGAAAAAAAAAAAAAACATAGAGAAAGAGAAGAGAAGAGGATGCTGGACACGAAGGGATGCTAGCGGGAGCTCAGTAGAATCAGAAACAAAGCAGGGAGCTAAGGAACAACAGCCTGATAATACCCACAGGGGGCGGGGTGGGGGCAACCCCAGAGGAAGTGGATTAGAGAAAAGCCTCCTTAAAGATGTGGAGATGATATAGTTAGCAACCTTTGAGAAATCTGGAATCGAGAATAAGGGAACCCTATGTAGGAACTTAAGGTAGACTCGGGATGGAGAAAGTGACTGTTTGTTAGTGTGTTGGGATTGGCTGAAGTAACGGAAGGGGCAACCCCAGCACTCGGGAGGCAGAGGCAGGCAGATTTCTGAGTTCGAGGCCAGCCTGGTCTACAAAGTGAGTTCCAGGACAGCCAGAGCTATACAGAGAAACCCTGTCTCAAAAAACCGAAAAAAAGAAAAAAGAAAGAAAGAAAGAAAGAAAGAAAGAAAGAAAGAAAGAAAGAAAGAAAGAAAGAAAGAAAGAAAGAAAAAGAAAGCAAGGGAAAGCTGGCAAAGGGGAGGAGCTGATCACCAGAGCAAAGGCTCACCTGGTGCTTCCCCACCACACAAAATTTGTATGCTTTCATGTTTCAGTGGAAAGTGTTCTTTGAAGAGTGTCTTGGTCACAGTGGGTGTCCATCTAAGGCTTTAGGGCATCAAATGAAGAAAATAATGCAATTAGTTAACCATTCAGATCTACATGTAGGTACAGAAGAAACAGAGATTCAGGTTTCACCAGACATGTATGAGGGAGATGAAGGAGATGAGCCCGGGAAAGCACGGGTGAGGGGCAGCAATAAGAACACGGTAGGAAGCATTTAATGTCCATATGGGCAAGGAATGAAAGAAAATTTAATAAGATTTGTTGAGGTCAAAGAGCACAACTAATTTCCATTTTATCATTATGTGTTACATTTACACCATACATTTTCTATGATAGGCATATTTCATTTCTAAGTGTGATTATATTTTAACAGTATCTTGTATAAAATGAAAGCAGCCATATATTTAAATCAAGTTGAAATTGAGATAGAAAAAAAAATGAATGGTTTGCTTTGTTAAAACCCACTGATTAAAATGCATTAAATATGTAAATGACTTAAATGTGAAAATATTTAATGTATTAACGAAGAAAATAGAGAATAAATACAAAAACTTTACATTCAAACTCTATTTTGAAAAGTTAAAATTGTGCTGGTCATAATTAGATATTTCTGGACTCATTCTGAAATTCAGTAAGTTTAGTCTAGAATCCTGCATTTATCTTCTCTCCCTTTATGGGTCATGCTTCAAGTTAAACAGATGTGAAGAAAGCATTTCCCTAGACAAGAATTCCAGTCAATTCAGAGAAGGTGTTGAATTAAAAAATACCATCTTGCAACTTCCTGTGAAAGAATGGAGCTACGCAATAGTTAACAATGACCGTAAGTGGTAAATCTTAAAATGAATACTCAATTCTGGTCACATCAGACTCAATGAACATTTTTAGAGGGGGACACACAAAACTCATGGCTGGTGACATGATATAATATTGAGTATGATTGTGAAATTCCCTTATGAAAAATAAACCAAAACTTTAATAAAGCTTCTAGACTTAGTGCCAGTATATAAGAACTAGAAAGCACAGGCTATGTGGGCATATTAGTGTACTCCCATAATCCCAGAACTAAGAGGCTGAGGTAAAGGGATGGTGAGCTCAAGACCAAGCTGGAATATATATCAAGACCCTGTCTCACACATGTATACACACACACACACACACACACACACACACACACACACACAAATACAAACAAAACAAATAACACCACAGGATAAAACCAGATTCAGGATGTAGCAAATTAAAAAAGAAAAAAACATTGTGTTGAACAGACAAGTGGTGTGGTGGTTTGAGTGAGAATGGCTCCCGCAGGTTTGAATGCTTGGTCCACAGTTGATGGGAAATGTTTGAGAAGGATTAGGAGGTGTGGCCTTGTTGGAGGAGGTATGTCATGGCTTGTTGGTGCCCAGGTTTCCAGCTCTGCACCCCTGGTGTTGTGGATCAGAAGTGAGCTCTCAGTTTCTGCTCTGTCACCATGCTGGACATGGACTCCCCATGGGCTGCTGCCGTGCTCCCCACCATGATGGTCATGGACTTAGCCCTCTATAACTGTGAACCCCAATTGAAGTGCTTTCTATTATACATTCCCTGGATCAGGGTGTTCTGGCAAGGCAATACAAAAGTAACCAAGACGAATGGCTCGGGAAGAAATATGGAGGAGAAACTGCTAAATAGTAAGGCCCTGAGACAGGTCACCATCAAGACTCAACCTTGTTTTTTAATTATAAAATTAAATACTTTTAAAAATAAAAGATCTATAAATTAAATCTATTAGTAACTTTTGGAGGTCCTAACTGGAATGAATGTGCTATTTTTAATAAGATCAAAAAATTTAAACATAGACAATTGATATATTTAAAATAAGAATGCTATCAGGTATGGCAATAATATTCTGATTATGTTATTTTGAGGCCTGTATTTTTAGTTTTGTACTGAATTATTCACAAGTGAGGGATTAGTGAAAGTATCCACATGGACTGATTGAATACAATTGGCTGATAACTGCCAAGTAGGGGAGGTTGGCAGCATCATCATGTGTCATATTACCCTATGTTATTTTAGATATATTTGAAAATGCAATTAATAAAAAAAAAATCAAGTGGAAAAGACAGTGTGGCATTAAAATCTAAGACTTGAGACCTGGGGCACCTATAGCCCTTTCAGACGCTAAGCCAACCGTCAACTTCAGATTACACGCCGTTCTCCAAATGTCACCATGTTTTTACTCTTCTGAACAGACATGCTCTGTTCCAAGATTTGCAATAAACTGAGCCACCCAGCTACCTGCGGGGGCTTCCTGTCTCTGTCATTTGGAAGAGAAAAGAACATGTTTCTAGAATCAGTCAAGTATCTACCAAACGTCAACCTTTCAGCGGGTGACTACGATGGTGTTAAAAATCACAGCCAGTTACTTCCCAGCAAGCAATTCAACTAGCAGACTCACATGGGCTCCTTAGACAGAAGACCAACGAGACACAGGAGCAAGTAGCTATGTGCAGTCGGATGCACAAATACTGACTGACCACACCCCGCCAGGCAGTGAGATTGAGTGCCCAACCACATCCCACCAGGCAATGAGATTGAATGCCCCATCTGAAACTACACCATATATACACCAAGCACCATGAGGCAGCTAAAAAGCCTCCAAGATGCTGAAGCCTTCCCTGTATCCCACTTCAGATCCATCCGAACAAGAGGTGTGCAGCTGTCAGACCACATCAGTTCTTCTGTTTCAGCCTTTCTCTCTCCTTTATACCTTTGGGAACTAGGATCTAGGAACTTCCATGGCTTTCTCAAAATATTAAGATATTTTCTTGATCAACACCTACATAAGCATGTATATAAACACACACACACACACACACACACACACACACACACACTTGCATTTGCTTCAACATCAGCAGATCTGAGCCTGTGTTCTTGAGTCCAGTGGCACTCACATCCCCTTGGGACCTATTCTGTATGTCCCCATTCTGTAAGTCCCACTTCGCACCTACAGAACTAGCAGCCCATGCAAACAATTCTGAAGAAAAGAGAAAAAGTCATGCATTCAGTGCAACTAAGTGAGACTAGAGGAAACACTGTGGTTCCTTTTAACTCTTGAAAGCCCGGGATGGAATAGAGTAAGATATTCTAATCCAACCCAGGGTAGGAACAGAGCCATTAGGAAACCAAAGAAAGAGGAGAGAGGCCGTGTCCACACTCAGTGTTCTGACCTGTGAACATCTGAGTGATTAATAGCCTAACATTCCCTGCAAAAGGAGACACTGAAATGACCACCAGTCTCGGTGCCAGCGGGCCTCAGCAGCCCCCCAGGACAGGGAGCAAGCTAGAGACTACAAGAACCCCACCTGGGACCACAGGCCCTAGGAAGGAGGGAGCCAGAGGCAAATGACCCTCACATGGGGCCACTCTGGTGGGCCTAGGCTAGGAGCTAGCCTGAGATGACCACCAGACCAGTGCCATGTGGCCCAGACAAGGAGCAAGCCTGAGATGACCACCAGTCTGGTGCTGTGCAACCCTTGGGGGGGCAGACCATGGCCAAGATGACTCCTACCTGGTTCCATAATGCACTAGTGGGTCATAGCACTCTTGAAACCACTCCTGAGATGACCCCAGGCACCACTAAGAGGAGCAAGTAAGTGTGGTGGAGAAATAGAAGAAAAAGAGAGACAAGAAGATATGGGCACAATGAAGAGAGACAGAACTGGAGGCTCAAGGGTAATGAGGAACTGACGTGAATAGCCTGTGATGCCACCTGGGAACATTGTGAGGTCCTGGCTTGTGCAGCCACTGGGGGTCATGTCTGGGTCCATAACCCTATAGCAGCAGGGGTCTGTTACCACCAAAGCCCAGGCAGACATCCCTAGTCTGGGCTGACATGTTAATATCTAAATGCTATACAGAACTGGCCCCGCCCCTCACCTGGGCAGAATGGGAGAGCTGGCCCTGGGGATGTGAGAACAGGAGAGCTGTTCCTGCCCCTCACCTGCTGCAGCATTTAGGAGAGTGGGCCCTGCACCTCACCTGGTCAGCACAGTAGAGCTGCACCTAGACCTTGGGGTGGGGAGGGATGCAGGTCAGATGCTTAACAGGGTGAGCACAAAAGAGCCAGCTCTCCTCCCCCTCCCCCTCCCCCTCCCCCCTCCCTTCCTTCTTTCTTCCTTCCTTCCTCCCTCCCCCCCTCCCCTCCTCCCCCCCCCCCCCCCTCCCCCTCCCTCATCCCAGGAGAGCTGGCCCTGGGGTCATGAGAGTGGGAGACCTGGCCAGGTCCCTCACAGGCTGCAACACACAAGGGAACTGAGCAGGCTGAGCAGTTCAGATACCTCTCAGGCCCAGGCCCAGGGCTTTGACTTGGTACCCCATCAATACCTACCCCATCAATGAACTGTCAGAGTGCATGAAGAGGCTGGTCTTACAGATCCAAAATTACAGGCTCTCCGTGACACAGGTCAACCACAGGATATTCAAGGAGTCTCAGTGAGGTTCCAATATTGAAGAACAGCAGCAGCCAGCGGCCTCAAACCAGACCAACGAGTCACTGCAATGGACGTTTGCAAGCAAATCACTGTGGACAAAAAGGTATGCTGGGAGACACACTGTGACACGCTATAGTTTCCACAGTGAGATTTGTTTTTCTCTGTTGGGAGGGAGAGGTTGCAAGGGTGGAGGGTGGATACAAGGGGGAGGGGAGATGAGTGGGATTGGGGTACATGATGTGAAATTCACAAAGAACCAATAAAAAGTTTAAGAAAAGGAAATCAAAAGACGTGACCAATGTGATTCGGGGTGATGAGATGAGGGTGGGTTCAGAAATGAGGGCTAGGTTTCACCACACTCAGCCTCCGCTGAGCCTAGTTTTGCCTTTCACCTACATGCCAGTAAGTGTTCACTAAACAAGCCCAGTGTCTGCTTCTTCAAAATATACCAACCGATGGTGAGACTCAGAGAGAGAACCTGGGGGAGATCCCCCAAGGATCCAGAGCACTGCATTCACTGCACGAGGCGACGTGCTTGAGAGAAGATGGAAAATAACTCCTGCAGTGTCCACATTCACTGCACGAGGTGACGTGCTTGAGAGAAGATGGAAAATGACTCCTGCAGTGTCCACATTCACTGNACGAGGCGACGTGCTTGAGAGAAGATGGAAAATGACTCCTGCAGTGTCCACATTCACTGCACGAGGCGACGTGCTTGAGAGAAGATGGAAAATGACTCCTGTAGTGTCCACTTTCTCTCCTGGGCCTTCTTTACATCTAGAGAGAAGAGGAAGGGTCTTGAGAGAGAGAGAGAGAGAGAGAGAGCATCTTCAAATGTCCGTTGCCTAGAGTTTTCTAACTCCTGCTGAGAAGGGCCTGGGGCCCCACTTCTGGAAGGCAAGGGCTTCAGCAATGAGGCTTCATAAGTAGGAAGGTATCGCTGGTGCCGCCATGTTCCCAGAATGCATTGGATTTTTGCAAAAATTAAAATGCCCAGGGTTTTTCTTTTACTTTTATTTTTGTTAGGTTATAAAACTAGTGAGATAATGATTCACACTAGGAAGAATTATTTTTCAGGTTTTAGGCGATCACCGTGTTTCAGACTCTTCATTTTATCTTAATTATGGTGAGGCTGCAGAGTATTTATAAATGTAGAGGAAAGTCACCCAGATGATAATATTTCAAACGCTCCTACATTCTATTTAATTAATAAACCCACGAGCCATCTTTTGCAGAAATAACTGCCTTAAGCTTCAAAGGAAAGAATTTTCAGTTTAAAAGTAGCGAAGTTCAACATTTTAAAGTGGGTGGTTTTATTACAAATGTCTGTGGTAACAGAAAAAAAAATGGAAAAATTACTGATGGAAGAGAGTCAAGGAGAGCAATGTTGATGAGATAAGGGTGGGGTCAGAAGTGAGGGCTAGGTCTCACCACACTCAGCCTCCGCTGAGCCTAGTTGACCACGTTCAGTGTGTGTGTGTGTCTGTCTGTCTGTCTGTCTGTCTGTCTGTGTTTGTGTGTCACTGCACACATACAGCAGTCAGAGAACATTTCTTGCAGGAGTCTGCTCTTGCCTTCCACAGTCACATAGGTCCTGGGGAGAGAACTCAGGTCCGGGCTTTCTGGCAACTGCCTTTCCTGCTGAGCCATCCTGTCTGCTCTCTCTTATACTTCCACTGCCTATAAAGGACTCTCCTCCTCCTCTCTAGTTTGTCCATTTCATTGAAGGCCTTTATTATTTGGATTATCGGCATAGGACTGGAATTGTTTTTGTGGAAACAAAGACAAACAGAGAGAGAAGAGACACAGGGAGCGTAGGCAGCCCTGGCTACTGCAAAGGAGTCAGCCACCATCACTTGAGTTCTGCAGTGACGCAAGAACAAGTGCAGGCTTGGGGTGGGCTATAGGGTGGGGACATGAGGAGTCCTGCACAAACTCTTATTGGAGACTCTTATTGAAAGCATCCCACTGGCTACAAACTGGGCCTCCAACAGCATATATGGCTTTCTCTGACTGACCCAGAATAGGAAGTAGGAATAAATTCCCTAATTAAAAAAATATTTATTTGTTTGTTTGTTTAACATATGTGAATACACTCTCTCCAGCCACACCAGAAGAGGGCATCAGATCCCATTACATGGTTGTGAGCCACCATGTGGTGGCCGGGAATTGAATTCATGACCTCTGGAAGAGCAGTCTGTGCTCTTAACCACTGAGCCATCTCTCCAGGAAAAAGAAAAATTCCCTAGTTTTTATACTCAGAGGAAGGCACTTACCTCTGTGGTCATAAGGCTCGAAACCCAAAGGACATTTCATATCATTCCACTTTTGTCAGGGTCTGTACACTGGTGACAAACTGGAAACATTGAAGCCGATAGTCCCTGGACAGATATGCGTTTAGAAAAAAGCAGTCGAGAGTCACTACCACACAGGTTGGTGGTCTTCACTAGCAAGGGAAGCAAGCAAGCAAAGTCTTCCAGCTCTAAGCAAGGAAGATAACGGAGCTGGACAGAGAGAGTGCCGTGACTGTAAAGGTACCCCAGCACAGATGCAAAACCACACCGAACAAATAGGATGTACAGGGAATATATAAGGACGACATTTAATTGGAGGCAGCCTTACCGGTTCAGAGGTTCAATCCATTATCACCAAGGTGGGAACATGGCAGCATCCAGGCAGGCATGGTGCAGGAAGAGCTGAGAGTTCTACATCTTCATCTGAGGGCTACTAGCAGAATACTGACTTCCAGGCAGCTACAATGAGGCTCTTAAAGCCACAGTGACTCACCTACTCCAACAGGGCCACACCTAATAGTGCCACTCTCTGGGCCAAACATATACAAACCATCACACTTATTAATAAATCCAGAAAAAAAGTACTATTCCTTCACAATCTGAGCTGCCTCAAAGCCCAACCAAAATGTCAGGAAGAAGTAGGATCTGGTGCTACTCCAGACAGGAATACTGTCCCTGACACTTCAGGTGGCACCTTCTTTTTTGGCCTTCAGCATAAATTCCAGTTTAAAAACAAGGGAGCCAACTGGTAATAGGGACACGTGCTCCACTATGTTCATAGCAGCCTTATTTATAATAGCCAGAAGCTGGAAAGAACCCAGATGTCCCTCAACAGAGGAATGGATACAGAAACTGTGGT
>NC_034601.1:78946721-78950675 GCF_900095145.1 Mus pahari | reverse complement strand
CAGGAATAGAACCCCTGACTAAGACAGTGCCCTAACACAGGGAGGGCATCTATCTGCTTGAGATGCCTGTGCCATCTTCCACTCCCTGCCCTCCAAGCAGCAGAGCTGGAAGCCTGGACAGCAGGAAGGGCAGCGGCAGGGAGCCGGCCCTCCTGTTACTGCACAGTTGGTGTTACAGAGACTGGATCTGCATGGGCCCAGATGCACAGGACAGGGCTGTTTTGTGGTACCAGACACAAGGTCTTCTCCAGGGTGGGAGCCTGCGCTACAGGAATTGCAGAATGTCACTGATGGCAATTGCTTATGTAGTTCAGAGGTGACAGAGTAGATCTCTCATGTTAGGGAACAGGATAGAAATAGGAAAAAGACACCCTGACCCCAAAGAGTCCATGAGTAACTCACAATGAACCCCAAGAAGGAGCTGTACTGGGAAGTACCCATCCACCACAGCCCAACACATCACCACCCGATTTCTTTTCCATTACTGGGAATTGAATCTAGATCATCCATCACACATCCTAGGTACATGGTGGACCACTGAGTTGCATCCCCAGCACGCCCCCCACAGTCTATTCTGAGACAGGGTCTAAGTTGCTGTGATACTCTGTAACCCAAGCAGCCCTTGATCTTGTAATCCTCCTGCCTCAGACTCTGAGCCACCAGTTCAAACTTGACTGCCCAGCCCCCATTTTCAATATTCAGTAGTAATTTCTAATTACTATGTTATTGGATTCTATGGATAGAATGTAAATTTTCAACAGAATCCCCTCCATCAATAAATATTTGCCATGCTAATTTTGGGAGACACTCTTTTCTTTAAGAAAGGATGTGGTCTTTGGCTCTGGAAGTACAATGATAGCCCAGGGGCACCTACGAGGGGGAACTTATAGTGACATTTCAGGACACTTTTTACTTCAGGCTCAGAAAAAGTAAGACAGAGGAGGTTTGTTTAAATTCGTCTTTCCACAGCTTCCAGGCTCGCCATTATAATTGGTACCAAGTTTAAAATGGATAAAAGTAAGAGTGGGGGAAACTTCCCCGTGTTCTACCTGCCAACCCACCCTACCCCCACCCCTATGACTCTACATGGAGAAATTCTGAGATCTTAATACCCAGAGCCCCAGAGGTTAGAGATAGGTCTTTAGAGATGTAACCAAGTCCTAAAACCAGAGAGCTCGTGGTAGGAGAAAACGCTCTCCTGCTTTCCCATGCAAAGGAAGACACAATAAAGAAATGTCTGCCTGCAACCCAGGGGAAGGCTCTATCCAGCTCACCACACTAACCATTCTGTCCTTTTGGATTCTAAGCCTCCGCAGCCCCAGTGCTCAACCTTCTTAATGCTATGACCCTTTAATACAGTTCTTCATGTCATGGTGACCCCCAACCATAACATTGTTTCATTGCTACTTTGTAACTGTACTTTTGCATTGTTGTGAATCATAATGAACTTGGGGGCTTCAAAAATTATAAACACCTGATGTGTAGGATATCTGATATGAGACCCCAAAGGAACTGCAACCCACAGGTTGAGAACTGCTGCTCTAAAGCTGTGAGAAATGGGTTTCTGTGGCTTACAAGATACTCAGTTTAGGTTACTTTGCAATAGCAGCCTGAACAAACTAAAGGAAGAAACAGCAGCTTGGGAAATGATTCAGCAAGAGGCCAAGCAGGAGCATGAATGATAAAAACTCCACCCAGTAAAGACACAGAGTCAAGGTTTCCAAATGCTTAGTACCAAGATGCATTTTAAAATAATACACCATGCCATGACCCTGTGGGCATGGACAAGCATGACCTATTAAAGTTTCAAAAGCAATATTTACTCACAATGTGTAATCCACATTGATAGTTTATATTTGGGTTTTTCAGTGTTGGTCCATGACCCATATAAATTGATTTCTGGACCTTAACTGTGTACAAACAGCAATATAAACAAAACAACCCCCAAGAGAAGGAGATGACCCATAAGAGGGAGGGGTATGTATGTCTAATATGGCTTTTCTCTCTGAATTTTGACACACACACATACCACACACACACACACACACACACACACACACACACACACACACACACATGTTTCTTCTTTACCATCACTGGGAACCATATGTCCCTGATAACCTACACTACAGAAGAGTTATTCCCACCAAAAATTATATTTATAGCTTATAATTTATACTATACAGCTTATTTTTCTCTACCTACCTTACACGCCTCCCTAACCCTACCCATTGCATGATTTCATGAGAAGTGGTGTCTTTTATAAGTTACCTGCATGTCACGGTGACCAAAACACCTCCAAGAACCAAGGCCAAGGGAGAAAGGTTTCTTTGGGCTCACAGATTAGGAAATTTCAGTCCATTCCGGCAGGAAAGGCACACCGGCATCACTGAGACCACACGGGAGAGGGGGAGAGGGGTGTGTGTTGCAGGGGCTATTCACACTAACAAGCAAGAAAGGTGATAGGACCTGACCTTCTGACTCGCCACCAGATATCTACCCCTGTCAGCCAGGCCGCCATGTCCTAAAGGTTCCACAGCCTCTCAAAGTAACAATTTCATCTCGCAAAACTTAGCAGAGACGCCTCCTGATGTCTTGGGAGTCTGTTACTGTTAATTATCTCTCACTGCTTTTGCTTTTGACTCAACTGAAGTATTGCTGAAGGAAGGTCTCTCAGAAATTATGTTTTTGTTGGTATGTAGGCCTTCAACTACGATGAATGCGGTCATCTTGAGGAAGTCACATCTTGTAGCAGCATCAGCCATGACTTAGGACAAGGGTGAGAGAGAACCATGACGATATCCTTTTACTTTTCAGAAGGGGGCGCCATGCGAACGCATTCAATACCAAGGGCACCCTAAAGATCCCCAAAGCAGGTGCTTCTGGAAAAACAAAACGGTCGTGCTTCAGACCATCTAACACACCTCTGTGTCAGACACCAGAGGGAAAGAATTATTCTGGTGAGCATTTGTAAGTCCTGAGTATCTGGGAAGGTCAAGGTCATGGTGGAAACCGGGTTTTCCCCTTGGTCTTTAAGTTAGCCTGTGAGTACTGGCCTGGGGCGCTCTGCTCACCGGTGTCACCATGTATTCCCCCGTTCTTCATCCCCCACTGCCCTCCGCCCTGAACCTTGTCTCCCCTTGTCTCCCCTTGTCTCCCCTTCTCTCCAGGTGTTACTTCAACCCCCACCCAAATAGTTCCTACCCTTGATTTCCTGTCGTGTCTATTCCCTTATCTTCTTTTTCCCAATTCTAAGATCTCTTCCTTCCGTCTAGTTTCACAGCCTACACTCACTTGCACACACACAGACAACGGGATGTGCCTGCCTGAATTCTGCTTATTGCACCTAATATGGTTTCGACTTGCAACAAATTTCTTGTAAATGTCACAATTTCATTTTTTATTGCATAATAATATTCCATTCACATGACTGTCGCATTTTCTTCACGTACTCATCTCTGCAGACATCTGTGTTGGGCCCATTGCCGATCTATTGAGAGTAATGAGACAATTAAGCACAGGTGTGTAAGTATCGCTACACTGCGTTGACTTAGAAGTTTCAGTGTTATGTGTCTGACACGGGGAGGTACTGCTGTACACTGCTTTAGAAGCCTCCACAGTGGTGCGTCAGCTCACACTCCCACTGGCTGTTCTTTTTCACATCCTCAACCAGAATTTGTGGTCCTTTGTTTGCTCAATGACAGCCAGTCTATCTGAGTTGAGACGATACCACAAAGCAGAATTCATTTGTGTTTTCCTGTAGATTAGGAGTGTTGACCATATTTTATGTATTTATTGGCCATGTGTAACGCTTTGAGAACTGTTTACTAAATGGATTGATTGGTCCATTTACTGATGGTTTTGTTGTTTAATTTTTGCAATTCTTTATAAAATCTAGCTAATTTTTTTCCAATTTTTTATTAGATATTTTCTTTATTTACATTTCAAATGCTA
>NC_034601.1:78882368-78945671 GCF_900095145.1 Mus pahari | reverse complement strand
AGAATTCTTTGTTTAGCTCTGTGCCCCATTTTTTAATGGGGTTATTTGAATTTCTGGAGTCCAGCTTCTTGAGCTCTTTGTATATATTGGAAATTAGTCCCCTATCGGATTTAGGATTGGTAAAAATCCTTTCCCAATCTTTTGGTGACCTTTTTGCCTTATTGACAGTGTCTTTTGCCTTACAGAAGCTTTGCAATTTTATGAGGTTCCATTTGTCAATTCTCGATCTTACATAATCTACCTATTTTTTAAATTACTTTTAGAATTATGTAAGTGTGTGTGTGCGCGCGCGCGCGCGCGCGCGTGTGTGTGTGTGTGTGTGTGTGTGTGTGTGTGTGTGAATGTTTTACCTTCACATTTGTCTATATAGTACATCTGTGCCCCGGTGCTCACAGAGGTCAGGAGGTCAGAAGAGGGAACGAATTGGATCTCCTGAAATCCAGATCGTTGTGAGCTACATTTCCAGAAATGCCCACAAACACATGTCAGGTCTTGTTTCCTAGGTCACTTTGCCAGTGTTGAGTCTGGAGCAGTTAATGTCCACAACTGACTTCACTTACACTCCCGCTTTGCAGGTCAGGTCCCGCTGATGCCCACACTTCCTGTACAGTCTGTGGGCTAGGCAGACTCCGCAGGTCCTCCTCTTTTAGGGTAACTAAAGATTGCTGGGGAAGGGAGGCCTCTTCCACACGGACTGGAAACGTGAAAAACAGTAAGATAACTGAGCTTGATATGGGGGCAGGGATCGATCTTTTTATTTCCAAGACTTGATGAGTGTCAGTCATCCTGCTGGAGGGTGGCAAGGCAAAGTGGATGGTGTGATAGGAGCCAAGTCCAGCATCTAACGGGCCCCATAGCGGCAGACTGATAGTTCCAGAGTCTGAGGCTCCCAATGAACGCAGGCGCAGAACGACTCCAGGGTTCTTCTCAGTTGAGGAGGTCCTTGCCCAGCCATGTGCTTCCTAGCCTGAGCTGGGCCCCCTGCACCTGCCACCTTCAGGTTGATTCTCACCTGCTAACTGCACCTGTCACCTTCAGCTGGGCTCTCTCACACCTGCTAACTGCACCTGCCACCTTCAGCTGGGCTCTCTCACACCTGCTGAGGCTTGCTGAGCTCTGACTGTTCCTTCTTCTCAGCCTTTCCCCCTTTCCCCCCTGCTAAGGTCAGTTTTTAACAAGTAACCTCTCAAGACAGCAAGCAGACCAGCCACTGCCATCCAAGTCTTATTGAGTGACAGGGGCTTTGTCCCACAGTGCCGATCCATCTGCCTGATCTGCCACTAAAGTTGAGGCAGGTGAGACTGTCCTGAGGACTATTATCTCATCTAACTTTCCTTTGTAAAGTAGCTTCAGGTTGTCCCTCCTGCCAGCACAGGGCACAGCTTACCGCCCTGTCACATGGTTCCCCCCACACATTTAAGGGTCCTTGCACTGCCTCATGTGATTAGTGAATCTCCCTGTTTTCATCTGCAAAGTGGCAGTCAGTGAGGGGTTCAAATCTGCCTTTGGGGAATGCGTTCGTTATACAGGATGCAGCAAGTATCTCCTATAGAAACAGACACACAGCATCCCCTGCCCTGTCCTTGGCCACAGCTGGTCTCCTTTGCCCACCCTGTAAGAGCCCTGTCCTCTTATGCCAGCATCGTACATAGGAGCTGCCGGAGCCAGTGCTTTCTGAGGTTTCGCAAACAGCTTAACAATTTCACAGCAGTAGCAGTATTGGGGTTGTGCCATGAACCAGTGGGAACAGCGTGGCCATGAGATCTGACAGAGCTGCTTCAGAATCCAGATTGATGAGTCGGGGAATTCCTAAGCATTACGCAGCAGCTGAGAGCCTTTGCCTTGTTTGAAGTGGCTTCTATGAGCCAGATCGGATTCTTGCTGACCCCAGGAGGCAAAGAATAGAAAGCTGAAAAATCTAGAGGAACTTCTCCTCATTACCTGCCACCAACACCAATCTTGTTTTCCTTTAGTTATCTGGGTAACTGCTCTGGTTCCTCACTTGCTTTTACTGACAGGCAGAACTGGGACAGACAGAGTCTTTATAGAGGCTGCTTTTCAAGCACAGCTTCTTTGGGCTGACCTCCCAACTCCCTGCAACAAATGCTGAGTTCTCTGTCTGTAGCACATGCCCATCAACGCCCTAGCTGCTGTAAATTATTAAGCCTTTCTAATTGATCTGGGTCGCTGCCCTCGTGGAACTAGGAGGACTGTTTTTTAAAGCATCTTAAATGGTCAAATCTTTTTAAAATATAATATGCAGATTAGCTTCCTGTTGTAAAAATTGGGAGAGTGACTAAGACAGGGGTTTTTAGGACTTGCCAAGGGTACAATTCTTCTCTCAAAGATAGTTTTTGATAATCACGTATAAAGCAAGCCTGAGCTCATCAGATACACGCTCTCTACACTGGTGTTTATGCACCCATGCGCGGCTGTCATTAGAGTCTCTGAGCATGATGGTTTGAAAAATGAAGAGTTGAAAGGTGAGCCTTGGGCTGTTGAGTGAGCTAACAAATGTTTATATGGCAGAAGTGGCATTTCAGCAGAGTATGAATGCCCTATTTGGCATCAGCATGAAACCCCCAAGTGCAAGTTCAAGTCTAACTGCCCAAAGGATCAGCAGCTCTACAGAACTCCCCTCCTGGGTCTCACTCGATAAAGGGCTCATCTTTTCTGTGTCTGCTTCTTTGTATCTTGGGAAATTCTATGGTATAAATCAAGACACGTCAAACTATAGCACAATAATAAACGGCCCCAGCTCTCAACTGCTCACAACCGCACAGGTTTATTTGTTTCTTGAGGTGTTCTAGATGAAGAGTTGGAAGGCCTTATCAGTCATCAGCACGGAGATTCTGAGCAAATAGCACACTGGACCACAGTGACTGAGAAGTCCTGTGATCTGCCATACGCGAGCGGAAGACCCAGGAAAACTAGGTGCATCCGAATCCGAAGGCCTGAGAACAAGTGGAACCCAGAGTGTGTCTGAGAGCAAAGGCAGACGGGAAGGGGGTGCGTTCTCCTCTGCTTCCTGTTCTTTTCAGAACCTCAGTGGATTGATGGGATGATGCCCACTTAGTGAGAGACAGCAGTCTAGTGTACTGAGTCACTCATCCCAGTGCTAAGGTTATCCATAAGTGTCCTCACGCACAAACACAGCACAGCTGGAGATACGGCGAGTGCCTCAGAAAATCCACAAGATTTTCCTGACTGTATTTCATTATCCACCCACTTCTCATCAAATGGCCCGTGATGGTTTGAATATGTGTGAGCCCCCATGGAGAGTGCCACTATCAGGAGGTGTGGCCTTATTGGCCTTATTGGAGGAGGTGAGGCCTTATTAGAGTATTAGAGGTGAGCCTTTGAGGTCATATACATGCCCAAGCTCTGCCCAGTGTGGAATTCCAGTTTCCCCCTGCTGCCTAGAGATCAAGATGTAGAACTCTCAGCTCCTTCAGCACCACATCCACCTGAGTGCTGCCGTGTTTTCCCACCATGATGATAATGGACCAAACCTCTGAAGTGGTAAGTCAGCCCCAAGGAAATGTTTGCCTTTATAAGAGTTGTCATGGTCATGGTATCTCTTCACAGCAATAAAACCCTAAGACATAACCTTTCCTGGGTTTAGCAGAGGTGAATGAAACACCCAGTAAATTCAAACACTGTCTACCACACCACTCGTTATTCTCATTTGGAGCCACTGCTTCAGTGACTGCCCCCCTCATGTCACCCCAAGTCATTCTTACCACCTGTCTATGCAATCCAGGTTCTGGTCTTACCTAAGTACAACAGGCCTCTCCCTTTATTCTCAAAAGTACAGGAAATACATGGATGATCACATAAACACAATTCACTGTTAAGGACTTGCTTAAAACAGAGAGAATTATAGTGGAGAACAAGAAAAACTACAGCACTGGATCTAGCCATTACTGCCCCTGGACTTGTGTCATCAGCCATGCCTCTTCCCTGCCTTTAGTTCCATGGTTCCCATTAACCCAGTCCTGGCCATGTGTCACTGGCAGCCACAGTACCCTCCACAGTCCTTCTAATAACCCACCACTTTCTCACACAGAGGCAATGCCCCTATAGCAATACAGATGAGTAATTCTTCACACACAGCGCTCTCAGTCCTAGGTAGCTTTATTCATAGATGTTTTAGCTGTGTGAGGATGAGCTTCCTGATTCTAGGTGGGGAGTTTGCCATTGTGTGAACAAAGGACTCACTGGAGAAGAAGTTTACTGAGGGATAATGAGTGCCTCCTACCTCAAAAAGAGCACATTGCAAGAAGATTCAAGATAATTTTCTATTTCTCACAAAAGAAAGGAGTGGTGTGTGTTCTCTCTGTGTGTATAAATGTATGAATGAAATGAGTGTGAGTGGAAGGAATATATCTATATGGAACTAGGATATTAAGTTAGGTGCTGATTTATGTCATGCTATTGGGAAATTTCAATATTTTATGTAATTTCTTAATGAATGCTGTTGAAGATGACATCTTAGCATGCCAACATAATTTGTTACAGCATTCTCTTCCACTAGACATTTCTCTTTAGTGTAATGAATGAGGTTATCGTACTATTTCATGCACAGGGACCTGCTTTTATTAGATTATTTTATGTTAGTAAATTCCTCAGGATAAAATTCCTGGTCAGAACTATGTCTACCTTTACCTTGTACTAACTTAATTTATATCTCTAACCCAATTTATAATAATCATATGTAAATATATACATATACAATATGTAACATTTTTATTCTGTAATATAAGTCCAGTTTAATTTGATAACTAATCTGTGAAATGAGGGTGATAATGTTTTCTTCTAACATGAAAACAATTATTTCCCCAAGTAAACCTAAGAGCTTTGCATTAAGATGAGGAAATTACCTTTTAATATCAAAGTGCTACAATCTAGACACAGTATGTATGGTTCATAGTCCTTTGTCTGCATGCATGCCAACTTGTAAAAGAAATAGCCCCTTTCATTGTTAGCTTCAGCTGCCAACTTGAAAAACCCTAGAGTCATCCAGAAGAGGGAACCTCAAGTAGAGAACTTCCTCAGCCAGACTGGCCTGGGGTGGATGTCTGTGAGGTGTTTTCTTAACTTCTAATTGATAAAGGAGAACCCGCCTTGCTTGGGGTAGAGCCATCCCTGGGCAGATGGGCCTGGGCTACCTGAGCAACTCAGACAGAGCAAACCAGTAAAATTGGTTCTCTCTGTTTTCTGTTCCGGATTCCTCCTCTGGTTCCCACCTTGGCTTCCTTCCATGATGGAATGTCATATGTAAAATGAAATAAATCATGTCCTCTTCAGGTTGCTTTTGGTCATGTTGTTTAGCACAGTAATAGAAACCAAACTAGGCCGTCCATCCCAAAGCAACGAAAACTGACCAATTAAATCTTAGACTCAGGTTCAACCCCCAGCATCCAGGAGCTCACAAGCATCTGTAATACCATCTCAGGGGATATGGTGCCCTCTTCTGGCCTCACTGGTCATTGCATGTATAACATGGTACACACAAGGATGCAGGCAAAACACACCCACACATAAAATAATAAACATAGTTTTGGGTTTTTTGTTTGTTTGTTTTTAAAAGAAAAAAGCTCTTTTTGCTGAGCAGATGGGTCAATGGGTAAAGGACTTGCTGCATAAACACAAGCGACTCAGTCTGTATCGTCAGGACTCACTTAAAAGCTCAACAGAGTAGTGCACACACCTTTAACCCCAGCGTGTCCACTGTAAGGTGGGGAGCAGAAAGAGGAAAATCCCCAGGGCCTCGCCGTCCAGCTAACCTGGACTAAACAAATGTGAGCCTGTCTCAAACAACATGGAAGGTGAGACTGCGGCTGGATGCTGCCCTCTGACCTCTTTAAAATATAGATGGAAGACATGTATATGCCTATATGTATATATTTCCAGTATATACTTCCAGTAATTCCCAGCCACTCCAACCAAGCCTTTGGAGGACATTTAAAATTCAAACCGTAACAACATGCAACTCACATGTGGGGGGCTCACCTGACATTTCTGCTGGACAAAACTTGCTGAGAACCCTAAGTTCCCTGAGCTCTTGACTCCCACTCACTTTATGAGAATGGTTTCTGGCCTTTCTACACTGCTCCCCAACAACAGTGGAATGAACCAACAGGTCGCCTAAAACGTGGCATGTGGACATAGTAGATTCCAAACCCTTCACCTGAATAACCTACTCAGGTTAGCCAAGTTTCATCTGCCTGAGTGACAATCATATTTAACAGATAAAGATCTTCAGCTTAGAACAGGGCACTGATACGATCTTGGGAGAGTGGCTTCTTTTTACAATAATCATTTTTCCATTTACCTGGTGTGGAAAAACAAAGGCACCATCTGGAGAAGGACTTCTATTAGCGATTACAGACGAGGGGCACCAGTCCTGAAGAGGATGGTTCTGCATGTGCTTCATGCAGATAAATCACTAGATTCCACAGTGAATCTCCATAAGCGTGGCTGGGCTTTAATTTAATAAATCCATTGGGTTATAAATGCCCTGACCTTGTTTATAAAGGAAGCCGGTTTGTTCACTTAATGAAGACATCAATTAACTGCTCAACTTGGACTGATTTCTCGTTACTGCTTTCCCCTGACCAGCAGCTCTGATTTTAGCAAATCCAAAGTCTGGGCCGATGTAGATGGTGATGTACTGCCATCTATAGCCATAAAGAGAAAGATGCTGTGTAGCACACTGAGAACCACAGCTATGCACAAGAATGGACAAGAATATACAGTGCAGAATGGTGATGATGATGGTGATGGTGATGATGATGGAGGAGGAGGAGGAGGAGGAGGTGAGGACAGAAAAAAAAATACAGTCCCAGGTTCACAACTGTGGCCCTTTCACCATGTTAAAATCAATGCAAGACACTGGTTCCAAGTAAAATGAAACAGATAAACCAAGCAATAGAGTGTCACAACTGCCAAGTCTTAGCCCAGTGACTCGCGGTTGGGTCAAGTCCAAAAGGGAAACGTGAAAACTCTGATGGCCTAAGATCTGCTAGAGCTATTTTCCGACTAGATCCTGCTTGTGTTTTCACAGAATTCCTGCCAGGAATTTTCCCCCACTTTCTTCTGTGTCTTTCCTAACCTAGAATGCCACTATCAGCAGCATTGTGCTGGCTGGTTTTCTGTCAACTTGACATGAGCAAGAGTCATCAAATTGGAGGGAACCTCAATTGAGAAAATACCTCCATAAAAAGCCACCTGTAGGACATTTTCTTAATTAGTGATTGAGGATGTGTCCCCCTGAGTTGTGGGTTTTATAAGAAAGCAAGCCAAGCAAGCCACAAGGAACAAGCCAATGAGCAGCATCCCTCCATGGCCTCTGCATCAGCTCCTGCCTCCAGGTTCCTCCTGTGTGAATTCCTGTCTGTCCTGACTTCCTTTGAAGATGGGCTAAGGTGCAGAAGCCTACTCCAAAAAAACCCCACCCTCCCCAAGTTCTGATCACAGCAATACTAAGCCTGACTGAGGCAAACATCCAGTGCATTTTTGAGACCTCCTTAAGTTCCTGGAATCCTAGGTGCCTGAGATATAACATAGATGGCACAATACTCTTGCCTCAGAGATGCTTATACATATACTGGAGTGAGATGGATAGGTAATGCACAGACACTGTGCACTGTATGAAATGAAACACCCTCGATTCTATAGATAGCCTATAAAATGGTGACATGTGGCACAGGACACATAACCAGTGTGTGGGGCTGGAGACAGTGAATGAAGGAGGATGCATCCTAACTAGGGTGGTCAGAAATGGCAATGTGCAGAAGTCACCTGGAGGCAGCATGTGGGAACTGCAGAGAAAGCAGAAGGTCCTTTATAAAGAGATGGTACCTAGCATACTGGAAGAGGCTGGCTTGTCTTGGGGCATTGGCTTGAAAGACAGGGAGGAAGGAAGCCCATGGCCTTGAAGGTAACTGTCAGTCTATTGGCCTCTAGCTTAGAGACTGAAGCTTGCTTTTAGGTATGGGCAATATATATATCTGCTCTACTAGTAACAGTAGCCAGGAAATGCAGCCAGCTCCAGAAATGCCCATCACAAGATGAGTGAATAAAGCAAAAGTGGACATCGATGCAATGCAATTGTATTCAATTGCAAGGAAAAATCAAGTCATGACATTGGCGGGAGGGGGGAAACTGGAAATTACTGTACTACGTGAAATATGCCAGGCACAGAAAGACAAGCCCATGTGTTTTTTTTCTCATATGTAGAATATAGGTTTAAAGTGTGTGTGTGTGTGTGTGTGTGTGTGTGTTTGTATGTGTGTGTGTGTGTGTGTGTGTGTGTGTGTGCACAATGAAAGTATAAAAAGAGAACTACGTGTGGAGAGGAAAGATCTCGAGGAGGCGGCAAGAGGTTAACTGAATAGATGTGATATGGAAGCTGACTGTTTGTGGGGAGAAAGGAGACCAGAAAGAGTGAGGGTACTGGAGAATGGAGTTGTATACAGGAAACACAGGATTGAAATTTGTATTAAAATGTCACGAGGAGACACATTACTTTGTATTCTGACTTTAAAAATAAAAGGAAAAGGAAGCTAAGTCTGCTGTAACAGGTCCATGATCCTAACACTCAGGAGGCTGAGGCAGGAGCATTGTAAGTTTAATGCCCAGCAGGGATACAGGGTGAGTTCAAAGCCAGCCTGAGGAAAAAAAAAACAAAGAGAGAAAAAAGGGAGGGTAGGAGGGAGGGAGGAAGGAAAAAGAAAAGGAAAAAGGAAGGAAAGAAAAAGAAAAGAAGAGAGAAGAAAAGGAAAGGAAATAAAAGGATGGCTGGGGATGTAGTTCAGCCACTTTCCTTCTATGTACACGGCCCTGGGTTCAATCTCCAGTAGATAAAAATTAAAAAGAAATTAGTAAGGAGGACTTTGGAAATAAAATTAAAACCATAAACCAGTTTCACACACATTATTCTTAGGAATTCCGTGTAGCTAGGCATAACCTCAACTATTCGCACTTGAAAACCAAAGGACAAAGGAGGACACATTGTCCTCTCGCAGTCCCTGAGAGCAGTGGCCACAGTCATTCACTCTTCATGCTTCTCGAGTCTCTCCTCCTACTGCAAAGTTTGTCTCATGCAGTCACATAAAGGGGGCCCAGAAAGCTCACAAAAGGGCCACTGTGTTATTTAATAGCTGTCTTAGACATGTTGACCCTTCAAACAAAAGAATGGCCATGTGTTACAGAGTCCTTGGAGTCCCAAGCAAGGAGTTCAACTCCGAATCTACACACACACACACACACACACACACACACACAAACACACTCACACACACAGTCAAACACACTAATACCACACTCATACACACACACAAACACACTCACATTCATACACACACAAACACACTCATACACACTCAAACACACACACACACCACACCTCACACACAATCATTCCCCAGAAGCCCCCTGTGTGGAATAGAATGTAGAAGGAACAAGGAAACTGGGCTCGGTGGAGAGATGGAAATTGCTCAGAGGGGCATCTTGGCATCATATGAGGAGCACGTAGATGTTCTATGTATGATTCTACTACATATGGTTTGGTAGCAGAACCAACAGGCACTGCTGGTGTACTGGGGATGAGAGAGAAAGTAATGCACGAGATGACTCTTCCAAGGGTTTGAGTCAGCAAAGGAATGAGCAAAGGGTGGTGCAATTCGCTGAGATGGGGATGACTGGAGGACGTGCAGGACTTACACCAGGAAGTCATTTGAAGAACATCTTGGTTATTCCGAGTGAGGCGATTATGACACATCTAAGAGAAAACACTGAAAGAGCAACTGGAGTCCAAAGTATAAATGTGCCAGCACCTCAGGCTGCCACTATGCATCGAAGCGCTCCTAAAGCACGGTCCTAGGCCACAGGATTAACTTGCTAGTACTGGTGGATTCTGAGGCGTAGGGATTGGTCTCTGTCCTGCAAACGTGGACCTTCAGCTGGAAAAGCTAACATGGTAGGGTGTCCGGGGTTAAAATTATCTGGAGGCTTCATTCAAATATGAAGCCCTGTGTTTAGAGCTAGGCTCTGCTGGTATTGTCAGAGGGTAGAGTGTACACGCAGGGCCTTCCCACGTGACTTTCTCACAGCGTGAAGGCCTCAGAGCATCCCCGCTTACCCATTATGACTCAGAGTTCCAAGACCTACTGTTCTAGAGGTGAATAAAGGGACAGACCATCTTCTGTGCTGTCACTGCCATAGAACTGCACCCTAGTGACCATCCTAGTGGGCAGTAGTGTCATGGATGCCCCAGGTTAGGTGGGAGGGAATGGTGCATGTCTCTAAAGAGTCTAAAACATCAAGCCAGGGACTTGTGAGATCAGGAGTGGAAGACCATTCTGGGCTACATGAGACCCTGTTTTTGTTGTTGCTGTTGTTGTCATCGCTGTTGTTGTCATCGCTGTTTTTGGTGATGGTGGTGGTGGTGGTGATCGTAATCATTGTCGTTCCTTTTTTCCTCCTCTTCGTCTCCTTCTCCTTCTGCTTCTTCTGCTTCTTCCCCTTCCCTTTTCCCTTTTCCTGTTCCTCTTGCTTCTTATTTTTAAGGAACCTAGGTTATCCCTGCAAGTGATGAAGAACGTAGGCAAGTGCTTTTGGGTTTAAGAGACCTGTTTCAGCCTGGAGGTGCAGCCCACAGCCCCAGTCTCTTAAGAGGAGAATCACAAATTCAAAGCCTTGCCTGGGCTATAGAGCGAGTTCAAGGCCAATTCAGTCCACTTAGTGAGACACTATCTCAAAACAACAGCTAGAAGGAGGACGAGGGGTAAAGTTCAAGAGAGTGTTTGCATAGCAAGGAAAACCCAGAGTTCCATGCAGTACTGGAAGAAATGAGAATAGGGGGAACTGTTGAAAGGAGGGAGGAAAAGGGGGAAGAGGGGTGCACCTTCATGTGAGAAGAGTCAGGAGGAAGGAGATGGAATAGTCTCGGGCTAAGTACGCGTGGACACTGAGAGCAAAACCTTGTGCTTAGACTCCATTCCCAGTGGGTAAGAGCAACCAAATGCAGACGATGCAATGCAGCCATGTCTCTGTAGACAGTGCCTTGCTGCTGGGTGCTTAGAGCTGGGGCAAGTCTCCGCCTCCCCCCCCCCCAGTAGATTTTGAGAAGCATGTAAGGATGGTTTTGTCTTCAAGGAGTTGGAAACTCAAAACAGAATGCTTAAAAACATAAGCTAGCTCTGGAAACTGAATCATTTGACACGGCAAAAGCATTCCAGCTGCGCTTGAAAATCTGGTACTACGGCAGATAGCTGGAACACAGCAAGGCAGTCCACACCTCTGCTGGTCTCTCGTTCTGTGAATTCCATTCCCTTCCGCTTGGTCTCAAGGCCCTGGGATCAGCCCCAGGAATAGCATGTTGTTCAGCCCTTCTTCCTGGGCCTCATAGTTTTTTTGTGCTGTTCATGCCTCTTGTTGTGGCAAGCCATCAACAAAGGAGGCACTGACACCCTCTGCTGAGCTGTGGAGAGGCGCCTTGTAACTGGCATCCGGCAATGGCCACTCCACCCAGCCTCTTCCCTGTACAAACACAGACTTTGTCCCTTGTCACGAAGGCAGGTGCTTTATATGGCTTTAGACTGGCTGACCCTGGGGGCACACTTATAGTTCACCCCTACATGGGCCCCTCCAGAGAGGCCATGAACGACAGGACAGGTTGCTTCTGTGTCTCTCCTCTGCATGTTTTCACGGGCAGTTCTGCCAGTCTCTCTGCCATCACATTTCTCCAAGGAGGATGAGCATATCTGGCTTGGTAGAGACCTACTTCTCAAACCACCTATCAGAGGAGCTAAGGGGATGGCTCGGCAGGTAAGAGTACTCTCAATCACAAGGACTTGAGTTCAAATCCCCAGCAGTCATATCTAGGCATAACTCCACGCCTCTAGAAGGAGGGAGGGGAGAGACAGGCAGACCCAGTCCTACAAGCTCTTTGCCAGACAGCCAATCTGAGACACGTGCATTTCCAGTTCAATGAGAAAGCCTGCCTCAGTGGAATCAGGAGACAATAGAATGGAATGGAGAGCAATAGAGGAAGACACCCGACATTGTCTCCTGGCCTCGTCACAATAGAGGATACTCTATGTCCTCCTCTGATCTCCATTTATGCATACAGAAACATGTGTACATACACACTTACATACATACAACACAGAGACATAAAAGTTATTGTGCACATGTATAGTATACACACAGCATACTCTGATATACACATACACACCATGCTTTGCCCATGTGCACTTTCAAACACACACACACATACACACACACACACACACACACACACACACACACACACACACACACACACACCACATATCAGCTTCACTCAAGAACCATTCAAAAAGCAGGAGGCTCACTCAAGGTCATGAAGCTCATAGGAATATAGCAAAGAGTAAGATCTCAGACTTTCCTGCCACTAGACAAGCCCACCTCTACGAGGGGCTTCTGGGAGGGGCTTCTTCTTGATATTACTCTACAGTATTCTCTACTCTTAGGAACTCGCTTAAAGAATTTGGACTCTTGACCTACCATGGGTTCACCTATATGTGCGTGGAAAGCAGAAACAAGCCAGACGAATGATTTTAGAACTAAAGTCATGCATGTGTCATTGTCCATCTCTGTCCCCCTGCCCCACTGTGTGTGTATGAGAGTCTGTCTGTCTGTCATCTCACTCTACCCTCTCCTTCCCTTTCTCGATTTTGCCTTGAGATAAGGTCTCACTCTGAAATCAAAGCTGCCCTGGAACTCCCTGTGGCAACTCTCCTGTCTCCATGTGCCAAGTGTCGGGATTATAGGTGTGTCCCACATGCTCAACTGATGTCTCTTCAGGACATAGCGGACACTTGTCTCCTGTGTCCTAAGTGTTAAGGCTTGTACTGAAATTCCAAGGTGGCCAAATGCACTAGCACACCCCTATTGTACATACAGTAGCATTTCCTTTGATGTATCAGTGTGACACACTCTAATGAGCACTGCCCATGGAACTACCACAACAAAAGTGTTCCGAATCTAAGTGTGTACTGTGGAAACCAGAGCCCAGAGAGCCCTTGAAATGTAACCAGTAAGAATGAAAGATTATGTTGTTACCAATATTCATTAATATAAAATAGCCACGTTTACTCTCACGTCACCTTTATCATTTAATATGTGCATGTTTTATGCTTCTGTTAATTTTTCCTCTATGTTATAAGCCGGGCAGAGTTAGAGCCTTTGTCTTTTTCTTTAGTGTAGTGCTTCTCAACCTTCCTGATGCTGTGACCCTTTAATACAGTTCCTCATGTTGTGGTAAACCCGACCACAAAGTTATTTTGCTGCTACTTTATAACTGTAACCTTGTTACCGTTGTGAATTTTAATATAAATATCTGCTATGCAGGATCTCTGAAATGGGAACACCAAAGGGGTAGTGACCCACAGGTTGAGAACCTCTGCTCTAAGGGATCTTTGGCGCCTTTCTGATGCATGATGAAGTTTTAGAATGAGTGAATTATCTTTTAGGTTTAGCAGGCACTCCATGAAAGGAATGCAATATCCTCTAAGACCTCAGTGGATTTCTGTGTGAAGATGGACCGGAAGAGAACCTCGGAGGCAGAGCCTGAGGGAAGCTGGACTGTTCTGCACTGGAAAGAGAACCAATCAATGAGAACCAACCAATAAGGAGGCGGGGCCAGTGTGCAGAGACACAGCTACTGTAGCACGCACTAGGCAAGCATGAAAGCTCCTTGGCTCAGGATTCAGTCTGAAGCTACCAGTGTTGCCGAGATGTAAACACGGCATCTCCCAGATTTTCAGTCAAGTCTAATAGGATAATTCACTTACCTATTCCGATGGCGCTCAAGCAAGTGTTGGAGCGAAGTGTACCCAACCATGTTAACCACAGAGTAAGAGAACTGAAAAGCTGACTGGGTTTGCTGCAGCCGGCATCCAGATGGGGTGGCCATGAGACTCTAAGTCGGGCAGAGTAATAACACCCACACATGCTACTGACAGATGAAGAACATGGAAGTCACGTCCAAGAGGAATTAGGTTTCTTTTAGCTGTACAGCTGTCAAGCTTCGAGCCCGGGCTCCGGAACCAGATGTCTCTTAAAACCGGGTCCATGCACTCATATTCCTCCCGGTTCCTTTAAAGGGGGCTTAGATTTATGCCTGAGCCAGTGCCCAAATCTGTGTCATACCTTTAGTTCTTAAGCGCATACCTCACTGACGATTTCAAGCACGCCACAGCTGTCTGCCCTACCAGACTCCGGAGACCACAGTGTAGTAAATTCTTCAGCTGGCCAGCTTCTCCCACCTTATCAGAGCAGCTACTGTGTGCCACCCACTCCTCGTTCCTATAAAGTCTTAAACTCTATGCATACGCCTGGCTCCATGTTGAGCTCCATTCCCGGTGCTACCCCTTTGTGTAGCTGAAGCAGAGCTGCGTGAGGAGAGGTCCTGAGCTCTAGGAATGCCATGGAAGATGTCTTGGGAGAGTAGGCTTCCCACAGTTCCCTAAAAGTCACCCTTCAAATACTCATAAAGCACAACCAAGGCCAACACGTGTTTTAAAATGCTCTTCCTCAGAAAGCTTTCGGTTAGAGGCACCAGTGGGCAACCCTCTACCCACCATTTAAAACTGTCTATATCAAAGGAAACTTTCCATGGGATGACGTCACGAAGCCAAGGTTCAAGCAGCACTTCCTTACACACGGTGAATAGCATATCTGAAAACTGTTATCAGATCATATAGCAATTAGAAAATTATATGGGTCCTGGTGTTCAGAAGGAAGTTAACTCTTCAGGAAACAACTGACTTTCTAAGAACAATTAGAAGTAAACTTAGAGTTGAACACAGTGAATGCAGGAAAGGTGTGTGTGTGTGTGTGTGTGTGTGTGTGTGTGTGTGTGTGTGTGTGTTCAAATGAAGAAATGCAGTCTGCTTGGTCCTGAAATCCCACCCTGATGACTTCCTTTAGGCCTGAAGAATGATGTCCGGAACAAAGGTAAGGAAGGTGGAGGAAATGTCTCAGGGACGAGCATTTTGATTTTAAAGCTGAACCTGTGTCCATTTTAGAAGTAAAGATGGGAAGGCAAGTTCAGGGCTTTTATTGGGGTCTGCCTCTCTTGAGGCCACCCTGCTGTTTTCTCTCAAACATCTCGAAGCTTCCAGATACGTGCTTCAACATAATTCTTCTCCACATTTCTCCCATGTTTTGACAAAGTGTTTCCCCTTTAACCTTATTGCTCACTCCAGCACTTGGAGGTGGAGTGTCCTGGACGACTGATATTAGGGAAGAAACGTGGTAGCTCTCATCTCTCCTCGGAATAATGTTCCTCCCCCCAGCAGCAGTATGATGTCAGGGTTGGTCTCAAGCTGCTTTGTATCCCCAATGCTAATTACTGGCAGCCACGATCTGGAGATGCTCACTCTCACGGACACCAAGTGACACTATGTAAGCCTTGCTCCGAATGTTAATTGGTCAATAAAAGGCTAAAGAGCCTGTGATTGAGCCGTTAGAGAAAGGTAGGACTTGATGACAGAGTGGGTGGTCTCAGGAGAGATCAGAGGGAGACAAAGGGAGGATGAGGCTGCTGTGAGAGAAGATGAACCATGAGCATGTGGCCAGGAGAGATGGGTTAACAAGGAACATTTGGCTGGGATGTAAGTCATAATAGCTCAAAACCTACGCAATCTAGGCTTACATCTGGATAGCTAAAATATATCACTCATTTTACAATAAAGGTTATCCTGTGCTGCTGGACAGGAAACCTTCTTTGCAAGAAAATGTGTGTAGGAAAACTATTTCCTTCCCTCCAACAAGAAGAAACTGCTGTTGGAAGTCTATTTGCCTAGTTCTGGAGTGTGCCACTCGGCGCTTTCGTGGAGCAACTCATCAGCAGCAATTGGGATTTAATTTGGTTTTCCATCTACTACCATTTCTCTTCACTAGTTTTAACCATGGGGAAGAAACATGAGAGATATCTGAGAGGCACGGTAGAGAGAAAGCGTGAGAAACAGAATGTGAAACATACTTGTGTGTTTAGGACCCAAGAGCCACAGCTCTGCGCAGGCTCAGAGCAGGCATTTGGTAGCCAAGTTGCTTTGGTAGTGAAGCTGGTCTAGGGGAGCATTTTTTTAACCTGGAAGGTTGCCACAGTGTAGTGTCTTAGCCAGCAAGTGTGATTTCCCCGTGGAGGCTCCTTCCTGACTTCCTTGCACCTTAGAGAATGCCGTTTTGACACTTTTAAGCCAAAGTCACTGCAACCTCAGAAGAAACGTGGTCACCATTCACTGGAGAGAAAGTCCTTCCGGCATGCCATCACTATTGGCTCACTGCCAAGACTCTGAAAGGACCCTTAACAGTGACACACACACGAGATGACCGTAGCTCTGTCAACTGGGGTGAAAGCATGCAAATGTGCAGGTACTAATAGGAAAAACGGAATTCCTGTAATGAAGCACTTGGTATCCTTCATACTTTATGGACAAAGCCCAATATGTCTGCAGGAAGGAGTGTCAACAGGGAATACCACTGCCTCAGCCGTGCCTTGACTTCTGCCCATTATTTTCATCTTCGCAGAATCTACTACCTTTAAACAGCAGAAATGCCCTTTGGGCTCCAACCCTATAGACTGCAGGAGACCTTTCAGGGTGTGCGTTGTGTCTGGCTAGATAGCAAGCAGCAGGCTTGTGGGAGTCCTCTCCAGCTCCAGCAGCTGTGTAAGTCACAGCAATGCCCTTGCAGCCAGCTTTGTGTGTGCTTGGGGATGGGGTTGGAGCAAGGGGTGGGGTGGGGGTATGGTAAGGACCCAAGATTCTGCAGCTGTGTTCTCCAGTCAACAAATTTGTAAGACTTTCAAGTTTAAATGGGAAGAATATGTACTGATTATTCCGTTTCCAAGGCAACTGGGTTCCAGTGAAAGGTAGGGCACTCTTGAGGTTCCAGCTTTTGAGAGACATTTCACCGAAGCCAGTGGGGCACACCAAATTCCATACTATTGGTCCGGGGGTGAACAGCAGAGATTCTAGTCTTGACTGCAAGAGGCCCCTCTTCAGTACTCAGCCAATCCCTAGACAGCTACTTCTTTTTAGGTCACATTCCTGATCACAAGGCCTGGGAAAGCTTAATCAGGCCCCTGTGTCTGCAGACTGATTAGGAGAGGGAATGTTAGGGTCCAAATGCTACCCTATCTCTACTGTGGCAGGCTAGCTTTAGGCCTCTGAAAACATCACACTGCTTGTCACCTGGACATTTTCAGAAGTCATCTTAATATCGTATCAGTCTCCTCAGGGCTTCACATCCATGTGACCAGACACCTCAGGACAATGGTCAGGTTGGTTGCCTGTTGCCGTACAACCTATAGAAGCAGACATCCTACATCGGAACAGGTGAAAATTGGTGTTAACAGGCCGGGCTGTGGCCTTGGATGGCCTCAAAACCAAGTAACTGCTCAGAGCTCAGCTCTCAAGTCCTTCTGTGTGAATGTGTGTGGTTTGTGTGTGTATACACACACGTGTCTTCACACACGCATCTGTGTATGTGTGTGCATCATAGATAACCTACAATGTCATTCCTCAAGATACCACCCCAATTTTTTGAGACATTATCCTCACTGGCCTGGAACTCAAGTAGGCCAGGCTGGCAGGTCGGAGAGCCCTAGAGATGCGCCAGACTCTGCCTTTCCTGATGCTGTCATTGGTAGGCATACATGGCTCAAAAACCAGTGGCAATGTCTGGATTTTTTTTTTTTTTTTTAGTGAGTTCTGGGAATTGAATTCAGATCCAGGACAAGCACTTTACCAGCTAACATACCTCCTCACACCCTGATTGACAAACACTCTTTACATGCCCCTACTCCACAGACAGAAACTAAGCAAATCAAATGCAAGACTAGAAAAGCAGTGCCGGCCGGGCGTGGTGGCGCACGCCTTTAGTCCCAGCACTTGGGAGGCAGAGACAGTTTTTTGTCAAACAATCTGCATGTCTTCTGATGCCAGAGCATCAGGTGGTTTTTTTTTTTTCCAGGCGTAAGATATTCAACTAATAAAATTCCTCCCCTATCAATGCATAATCTGACTTGTAGTAACTGATCAAAAGACTAACACTGGTAAATTCCCATGAGCAGTGAGACAGGAATGTACAACTGTAGTCAACTGAAAGCCGTGTTAGGACCTTTATTTACCGTCAGTCTAGCATCACCATCTAGGACTATAACTGACACATCCAGACAAGCACATTAGAAAGAAAATGTAAATTAAATATTACAAGGTGTACTACTAATGAATCATGGGCTTAATAGGACAGGAATATATAAGTTCAGTGGTTTTATTGCAGTTAGAAAAATTATATTATGAAAGATACAAAAAAATCATCATCATTATTATTATTTGTTTATTTTACAATCAGTATGCCATCTTTTACCATTATGGCTTTAAATTTTCACTCTACCCAATAGGTGTCAAAGAATAGTTTAGTCCATGCCTTAATAAAACAGTTAAAATATTTACAAATTCAAAATAGATGTTTTCATAACTGAAAAGTTCACCTGAGAATTCACTGTAACATCGCCATTTGCTTCTTTCTTTTTTTTCCAAGTTGTTAATACGGCCGAGTACCCTCATCCCTGTATCCTGTATGTTGAATTCCTAACGTAAAACTGGCTAAGCATCAAGCTACAGTAAATTGTTAGAAAGCTTGCAGGTGGACAACCAATGTTATTATATCCATATTTATTCTGAATATAACAATTTAACAAATTAATTTGACTGTAGCTGTAGTATTCAAATAAGGGGCAAAAATTTAAGATGACATTATTGTATTGAGTCAGACATGACAGCTCTAGCCTTGAGAAGGCCGGCTTGCACAATAAGGAGCTCTGCTTGTGTGACTATGCAAAACACCAACTAAAACCACTGTCCAAGCTCTGCATGAAGGAAAAGGCATACGCTGTACACATATGATTCTCCTATCATTTGTCTCCCCCCCCCAAGTATTTCCTTAAAACAAATCTTCTTAGAAAAGAAAATGTTTTAGAAATTCACGATAAAATAGGCATAAATGTATAATGCTATGCAATATATTTCTATTATTACCCACCTATGGCCCAAAGACAAAGGTCCTGTCCTGTCCACCTAATACAACTTGAAAACCATGAAGGTATGTGTGAGGTAGTGCAGTTACTTGTAGTACATGCTGCCTGTTAAAAGTAATGCTAAGTAAAAGAAATATTACACTTGGCCAATTACCAGACACCATTAAAATTAACCCTTAATGCGAAACTGATCATAGAGATTTAAACCAAGTGTCTTAAAAAAATACCTTTAAACTGAGGAGAGAGCTGGGCTTTACCATAAAATGGGAAGTGACTTCCAAAGCAAATATTTACATTTAAAGCAAAAGATCTGACGTATGTACACACAAGAACCGATGACAGACAGCCGAGTGTACAGTGAGGTAGGAAATCCATTGGCTTGTATAAGATTTTACACTTTGTAAACCAGAGAAGTTTTCATATTATGTTAAGTTGAAGTCTAAACTTACAAATACCAAATAGCTGCATGGGGACATATACATACATGTGTATGTATGTGTATATACATATAATTTCATATGTGTGTATATATATACACACATACACATACAACTCTTTTGTAACATGGGATGTATTATCACACAGTGAGCACTCTCTCCCAGGCAAATTGAGTAGACTTTTCAAAACTTCTAGAAAATAATTCCAATTTAATTTTCTCTTCCAAGGATAAACACATACTACCCTCCTCCCTCCCTTGCTGCACCCCAAGGAAAAAGAGCAATATCTGCCAACTATGAAATCATGAAATATTGCTGCTGGTCCCCGTATCTCCTCATGGCAAACATCAGCTCGCCAGTGACCGAATACCACTCAGGGTAGTGTGCACTCTCCCCCTCCCCCTCCCCTCCTCCCTCCCTCTGCCCCTCTGCCCCTCAGTAGATGCAGCATGCAATGAAGCGTCTCTTTCAGGTATGAGACCTGGAGAGATGCAGTCCTACTGACTGTCCCCTGCACCCTGACACAGGACTCTCTAAGTGCTGCTGGGAGCCACTGCGGACTCCCTTGTTGGAGGTGTCTGATGCAGAGTGCCTTCAGACTTCAGGCTCTCCCTGTTCTCAACAGAAGGTTATGGGATCCTGAGGGTCAGGGCCCCACCCCCGCCCCCACCCTTAATGAAACCCTATACTGTAGGCATATAAAGTAGCCTTCAGAGGACTCTGAACGCCCTGCTCTGACTGCAGCCTGCCTCGTGAGGTCAGGCCTGGGTATCGCACATCTCGGTGCTCAGAATGTCTCCAATTTTAAGGCATCCCACATTCCTTGAAAAGGGATATTGAACCTGTATAAACAAGGTTTTGTTTCCACTGCTGAGGTCTACAAGGTGAGATTCCAGAATGACTAAAAATCACTGCAAATATTACCGGAGTAACTGCTCAGATTATTATCAATTCATTTTCTACCAACATTAAATAAGCACAAGATTGATCTTTCAATGCCCAAGTCAAACTGGTATGTATGCCTTTACAAATGTGGGAATAAGATAAAAATAATAATAATAAAAGGATTAACTCTGGCTCTCAAGTACAAACCCATTAATGAACCGAGCCCGAATTTTATCGCTTCAAACACCGGCAGAGCCTCAGATCCATGTTTGCCTCTAACACGTCTTTTTTTTTATTTTACAGATCACAAGTCTTCACTAGGATACCAATGAGCTGCTCTTCCAGTCAATGTAGACATTTCCCTCTCCTTGACGCCAATGCCCTCATGGTCATCAGTGACCTGCAATGAGATGATCGACAGCCTCATGCAGTGTGAAGCTCTCCGGGACCGTGGCAACTACAGCTCTGGCCAGATTGTGCACACTCAAGCCTCTTAGGCCTAACTGCCAGCTTCTTCCTTCATGGGACAAGAAAAGTCGGGGAACAGACAGTCCCTAACAGCCTGGACAAGGTGGAGACTAAAGAGAGGAACAGAACTGAGAACGGAACGATACACTTTCTGGTTTGTGCAGCCAAAACTCCTAGTCACTACTGAGGACAGCAGAGGCCTCCAGCCCAGGCCAGCTGTGGCTTCTGACTAGGTCCTGCCAGGGCAGCCTCAGGGTCACCAGGTCCAGCCCAGGCTGGACTTTGGGAGGAGCTGAGGTGCAGAGCATTAGAGTTCAAAGGAGATTTCTTTTCCACATAAACACCTAGTAGCCCACTTCTGGGGAGATCGCCTCTGCTCCGCTTCAGAAGGGTTCTTCTTCCTGGTCAGTAGGTTATCCACAGCCCAGGTCAGTAGGTTATCCACAGCCCACCAGGACTGTGTGCAGATGCTCTGAGCTGTTGAAATGGATACTGCGGCTTCCACTGCTGTAGTTAGTTTGAACACTAGGAGATTATTACCTGGTTACTCTGTATTTTCACATCCGATTTCCCATCATCCAAGAGATAGAGCATGTCGTATCTGCTATGAAAACCAAGGAGAACTCAGGATCACCTGAAAGAGAAATTCCCACAACAGAAAGCTACCAGGAGGACGCAGGCTGCTAGGCAAGAAGACATGGCCATACTAAGGTCAGAGGGAAGCGGCAGGTGAAGGCTGCCCGTGGGGTTACTCGTCAGTAGTGCACTTGTCAGACATCTGCTGACAGAAGTCTGAGATCCCAGCACTCTGCCGACAGGGTTCCAACAGCGTGGCCTGCTCCGGGGCGGCTGCGGTGGTTGACGGGGACTCCTGCACAAGCTCCTGGCTGGCTGCGCTGTTCCCTCGCCCACAGGGAGGTGGTGCAGTTGGAGGCACGTCACACACACTGAAAACTGATGTAAAAGCAAGCTCGCCATCGGGAGTACTTTTTCCTTTCTCAGAAATTAAAAAGGAAAGCGGGCAGTCGGAGGCCGAGTACTTGGCGAGGATCTGGATCTGCTCGGGGCTCAGAGCGGCTTCCTTGCACACTTGCTGACAAAGTCCAGTCAAGTTCTGCTTTGTCTCCCCCAGCGTTGACAGAATGTGGTCTCGCTCCTTCAGCAAGCTCTCCTTTTCACTTTGCTGTGCAGAGGGGAGAGAGAACACAATGGTGTTTACTGTGTCCACCGACATCTCTAAGGCAATCAAACACTCAGTGCCGACATTGTCATTGTCATCTTCAGTAAGATCATGCTAATGCTGCCTTTCATCGACTCACACACCCATGTAAGCTCACTACAGATACACTTGCAACCTTTGCTGCTGGACTACTCATTGTACCTAAGTCAGGGGACCGACCAAGGTGCCCAGACACAGAGGACGGGGTCACGTGCATCAGTACACACTGGAATCTTTTCCACCATAAAGAAAAATGAGGTTATGCTGTGTGTAGGAAAACTGAAGTTTACAATAGGTAAATTAAGTCGGTGTTCGAAACACAGATGTTCTCTCGTCTGCAGTTCCTAGATTTTTATATAGACACATCAAAATCACATATGATATGAAAGCAGGAACAAGTCTAGAGGAGAAAAGACGACTGTTTACAGTGTGGTATTTTCAAATCCCTACAAGAAAATGTACTAAGTTAATTTTCCTGGTCCTTCCCTTCTGCCCACATCAGGCGTTACCACCAAGATCATTCTCCCTTTCCCTCATCCTGCCGCCTCCTTCATCTCCTACCGCTCACTTCTAATGTCTTATGTGCTAGGCAATCTAATCATCGAGCTGCTTGTGAACTGAGAGTTAATGAATGCTAACCGAGGGACAAAGGTTTCCCCCGTGGAAACAGCACAAGTGTCTAAGGAAACCAGAGGCCACCACCGCCTGCTCTCTGCTTGCTGACAGCTCTGCAGAGCCAGGGTTGCTGGAGACCACGGAGATGCCGTATTTCACAGCAGTAATTTCTAACTGTCAAACTTTTGGTCCTTCTAGCATAAAAATAGTTTAAAGGTAGCAAGAGCTCTGCTAGATACAGATGTGCTCTTACACGTGCGTATCTAGCAGAGCTCACAAAAATATCTCTACAGTGTTATGTGAGAATTCAATTATTAGTGGTGTTTGTAAAATATTAAGATTATATGACATTTCTAAATATGGAATGAACAGGAATTCTTTTGTTATAAGTACAATATAAATTTTTATAATCCAAAGCAATTCTCCAATTTGTTCAGAATTTTAGTTTTCTTTTAAAACAAAAACAAGAGCAGGTCAAGAACATGCATGCTTGTATGTAAGTCAGCCATTTCCTCTCACACAGACTTTGTCAGTTACAGACTTCAGATAAAATCAATCTGCAGGTGTCAAGAGGAGACCAGCACTGACTTCTAGCCCTGAGAAGAAACACATTAATGCCATCTGTGGCCTCTCTTCTTTGCACCTCTCTGCAGCTAGTGGAAGTAGAAACAAGACCCCAGGAGAAACTAAGAACCCTCTTTCCTCAGTGACAGCCATACTAACCCTGGCTTCCTGTCACAGCCGAGATGAAGCCATTCTCAAAGGCAGGAGATTTAGTGTCAAGCGCTGCCGACCTTTTCAATTAGGGAAGGTCAACTGTAACAGCGACCGTTCCGGCTTATAAATCAAAACCACTGCTCAGAGATGCCATAGAGGTCACAAATATTATGTAATGTCTGTATCTACGCATGTGGTCTCTCCACATTCACATGCACACTGAGACACTAAATAAAAATACCCAAGAAGAGTCAGGGGAAGGCTCAGTGGGTCAGGAGTGATTGTTGCACAAACATAAGGATCTGAGTTCGAATCCCCAGAACCCAAGTAAAAAGTTAAATGTGGCCATACACTGGGGCTACACTGCTGTAGCCCTGGCACTAGGGATGGAAGGTCTCAGAATGATTGCTGTGGCTGCTGGCTAGCCAGCCTAGCAAAAAAAAGTCAGCAAGCTGCGGGTGTGCTCAAAGGACGGAGGACAATGGAGAAAGGGTCCGGACAGCCTCTAGCCCCTCCTGAACACACAAGAGCCGGACTCGAGTGCCCCCTTCCCACAGACACATATATAGACACACACACATGGGCAATTTTAAAAACAATAATGTCCCACAGAAGCTGACTTGTGCCCAGGTACACCATGAGCTCTAGAATCTTCCCTCTGTTCCTCACACTTCAAGCAACCCCTTCACTGCCAAATCTGAGGCAGCTAATTGCTGTTTCCACTTATGCTATTTTGAAAACATCAATTTACCAGGGCAAGGCAGAATAGCTGCTAAGTAGTAAATCAAGCAGACCCAACAAGCCAGCTTCGCAGCCCTGCCAGCACCGCCCAGACAGAGGAGGAGCAGGAGCTCAAAGCGAACCAAAAGGAGGCAACTTAAGTGAAAACTGCCTAGAGACTTTTCAAAATGGGGCTGGCCAGAGCCAGCGCTTGCTTAATATAAGTGAGGCCCTAGGCTCAGAACCAGGGCCTGGGGGAGAATGGCGTCGAGCACCCCAACTTCAAACACCAGCTAACTTCTGAAGATCACAATCATGCGGTCCTGAACAGGAACATGCTTTAAGGACTTTTGAGGTAACTGAACCACTGTACAAACATCGAAGTGGTGCCCCGTGCAACGCACCAGGGCTGATGAGCTAGCTCTCCCTGCTATCTCCTGGGCTACACACCTGAACAGCATGTTCCTTCCTGGAGCTGTTAAGTGTTTGCATATCTGCACCTATCCAAACATGAAAGGGTTTCGTGAAGATGTGGTTCAGAGAGCGAGCGAGCACCTGCGCAGGTCCCTGCACAGTGGAACTTCCTGGACTGGGCGCTGCTCTAGCTGGCTGGGAGGGCGAGCGATCGGGCAGCACAACTGTGCATACCAGGACCCTGACAAGCACATATTCAGGATTGCTAACTGCTTCAGCGCACTGCATTTTTTTTTTCTTCAATAGTAAACCTAGTTCATTATATATTGTTCACTTTATACTTCAGGGTTGTTTTGTAACATTTGAAATAACACAGCTTACCATACAAACATAAGATGGTACCGGCAGGGCTCTAAGTTTGTCCCTAAAGTAAGCACGGCCCTGTGCAGCTGTAGCAAAGTATTTTCTGCGGCCTTAGCTTTGCTGTACTCTTCCTTTTCCCTTTTAAAGTACTTTAAAAATATATTTCACCAAAACACACACACCACACACACCACACACACACGCTGACCCAGCTTGCACAGGATCAGCAGTATTGGTGTCCCCATGACACCTCAAGACACCTTGCCCCTCTAGAGGGCCTCTGGGGGTGTGTCACACATGGAAGTCCTCTTGTGATACCAGGCTCCTCCAGTTCCCTCCTGGGGACCTGCCCGAGGCTCTGCTGACAAGGCTCACACTGCAGAGACAGGTACGAGGTAGTGTGCTTGGCCTGGCTTGTGTTCTCCATTACCCTGCAGAGAAGGAGACAGCAGAGGCTCCTGCCTGTCAGGGACGCCCTGCAGAGACTTGTTTCACTACTGCATTAACTTACCTGGAGGAGGGCCTCCTGCCACAGTGCATGCGTGAAGGTCAGAGGGAATTCTCTCTCAGTCCACCATGTGGGTGCCATGGGTTAAACTTAAGCTGCTGGGCTTGGCACCAAGCTCTCTCCTCACCGAGATGGCTTCCTAGTCTGAGAATCAGACTGCTAATGGAATTTGCTGTGGTCTACAGAAGCCACCACTTTCTCCACCCTTTCTCCTGCAGTTTCCCCTCCCCCACCTCACCCTCCACAAGGTGACAGCAACCTGTGGGGAAACTGATTCAGCACTGAATCATGCCGTGACGTCACTGTGCCATCATGTCACCATGAGCCATGATGTCAACGTGTACCACGCATCTGTAGTTTAAGCGTAATATTTTATACTTCTGGCAGCTTCCTCGTTCTTACTTGCTAATAAACACACTTCCTGCCACCACCCCCTCCTTTTGGAGAAAGACATGTGAGGCAGGAGGGCAGGCCCAGCATTTATATGTAGCACGCCCCTTGCCTCTGCACCTAGGGTTTGTCAATGATTAGGATGAGAGGTAAGAACTGAGTAGGGTTCAGGGATCCCCACACCCAGGCCCAGCAGCCTCTCCAGGTAGGGCTTTGTGACAGAACTGAGCTGTAAGAACAGCAGGCCCCCATCAGCTGCATGTGCAGCTGCTCCAAAAGACTCAATTCTCAGTGTTGGTCTCTGCTCTGCAGTCACACACAGGGACGTAAGTGTCATGAGGCAGTCCTCCTCCTTCCGCTGGGGCATTTAGAGATGACTGTAAGTGTAACCATGCTCATGGATGCCTCGGGAGCTGGGAAGAACCAACACTTGGGTTCCTAGTCCCACACCATTCACAGACCTGGCTCTATCCTCGGGACTCCACCTTACAGCAGATTATTCCTTCTTCCAGTGGTTTCTGCATTTTGAACCCAGAGTCTAAATCAACAGGTAAAGAGGACTAGCTGTTTTGGTTTCTGATTCACAACAAGGGCCAGGGGAACTACCAGCCTTGTGCTGGAAAGCAATAACCTTTCTGTTGACCTGATAAAAGGGGCCCCACAGGGCTGAGAGGAAGGGAGCAGAGGAGGCCCAATCATAGTTCACAACTAAGCTAGTCAGTCTCACAAGCTAGGGTGATCCCAGAGGGGACTTCAACTGAGAAAGTACTTCCAAGAGCTGGCTCGTAGGCAAGCCTGTGGGCCGTTTTCTTGATTAATTATTGACTTGGGAGAGGTCTACCCATTGTAAGCAGTGCTAGCCCTGGGAGCGAGTCAGTAAGCAGCCTTCCCGTGCCTGTGCGGCCTGCCCTGACTTCTCCAGATGCTGGGCGGGGGAGCTTGTGCTTGTGGTAGTCAGCACAGCAGCAGACAGTGAACTAACACATCCTCAGGAGGAGACATCAGGAGGGACGCCACCAGAGGCCTCGAGAGCTGCTGGAAGTAAACAAGGATGTGGTTGGAACAAGACATCACTGGGATTTATTGGGTGCTAACTCTAAGTGATCCTTGGGAGTTCTGACACAGCAAACCATTTGTTCTTCACAAATGAACATCCTAACTACAAAGTGGTAAGTACCACACACACACACACACACACACACACACTCACTTGAGTCGGCATCTCCTACCCTCCTCATCACCCTAAATATATGAATTCTGAGAAAGAAAGAAAGAAAGAAAGAAAGAAAGAAAGAAAGAAAGAAAGAAAGAAAGAAAGAAAGAAAGAAAGAAAGAAAGCTATCCCCCAACCTAGTATCTGTCCCCACATATGGGACCTCTGTGCCAGGCAATGGCGAACTGCAAAGCTCCTCTCAAACACACAGCCCATTCGTTCCCTGTGCATAAAACACAGTGACTCCTCAGCAGACGTGTTTATTTTTAGGAAATGCTTCAGAATACTGTAAGTGATGACCAGCTGAGGGGACAGGGATGCAGGAAGCAGAGGAGGTGCTCTAGTTCACTCCAGAGACAGTTCCACATGACCCCGTAGTGTAAAGCACCCGTCCAGGAACTGACAAGCAAGACTACAAGCTCATCCACCCAGAGGCAGCCGGGTGCTGGAGAGGGATGGTACGAAAGACAGCCAGCGTGTGGCAGAACGTGCAGGCCTGCTGCCTGTGTGAGTCTGCTCTGTGGTCCTGCTGGGAACTCTAGTCAGTCTGAGGTCTCACCTGAGTTCTCCTTCATCTTTCTGTACCTTTCCCCTAAGTATGTGCACACTATACACATAATAAAAATTTTATGTTTCAACCACTCTCAAAACCATAAAAAGATCTTTTACATCTTACTGCTGCTAGTCTCACTCAGAACTACAATGTTCACGCTTGAAGACCAGTTATAAGCACAACTTTAAACTTTCACCCTTGATTAGCAAAGATACAAAACCGAGTATCTGAGGACTCACTCTACTGTCTCCGGCTGCTGCAGCCCTGTCACCTGGCCCAGATGTGGCTCTCAGCTGGCCTACACGTACATCATTGTCCTCTCCCACAATGGGGGCAAATTAATAATCTAGCAATTAGCTTATGCTTTGAAGCTGGAAGAGACAGGTCCAATAGGCAATGACTCCGTGCACGGAGGAAGACACTGCGGCGGGGGATTTCTACTCTAACCATATCACATCACTTCTCCCTTGGCGGAGAAAGCCTGGTTCATCTGCTTGGTCTTGGTACCAGAACAGGTAATTCAGGTCTGCAGTTCTACTCAACTGGAAAATAGCTCTTACAGGAATCAAACATCATAGATTAAAGTATTATATAATTGCTTTAATCTTTATTCAACCACTAAGAATTAGAACAGTCATTAAATTGAACACTCATTAAAAAGAAAATCCAGAAATACTTCCCCACCTACACATATTTAGTATATACTAAAAACGTAGAATGCATACAAATCAAAAGAATTAATGAAAACCCTATTTTAGATCTTCTAATTTTCCTGAACATCTCCTAATTTCTCTTAATGGTATCTGAGCTCTGAATCTTACCTTGGAACTTAAGTAACTCTTTATTCTACAAACAGAAAGGTCTGGGCTTTAACAGCCCGAGACATCCACACACTTACCAGCTTCTCGATTTCCGACTCAAGGTTCTGGATACAGTCAAGTTTCCTCTTGCGACAGCGCTGCGCAGCGATTCTGTTCTTACTCCTCCTGCGGATGTCATGGATACAGTCGAGCTGTTCTGGGGTCAGTTTGTGCATTTTCAACAAGGATTGAAAATCATTTCGTGAGAGTGAAATTATCCGTTGAGCATTGAATGGCAGCTTCACCTGGAATGTGAAATAAACATTATGAACATCAGTGACGACATTAGTGAATAAACATCAGCGAAGACACGCACTACATGTCAGCAACACAGAAAGTCACTCGTTACATTTTTTAGACACTTTGGCACATTACAAAAGACACAGCCCTTAGGTTGGAGGAATGGTTCAGAAGTTCCAGGTGCTAGTGCCCCTGCAGAGGAGCTTAGCTCTGTGTCCAGCCCCCACATTAGGCAGCTCCCAACTGACTGTGACCTCAGCTCCAGGGATCTGACACCTCTGCTCTCTGTGTACACACCCACACAAGGATACACATATGCACCTAAGTAAAAGAAATCCTTAACAACTAGGTCTCTGGTCTTCAATTTCTACATAATCTACCCCAATTAGACCTAACAGCCCACCTGACGCTCCTGGCCTGGGAGAGTGGTCCAGTCACACACTTCAGCAAACCAGACACAGCAGGCAAACAGTACTGCACTCAAAGCCAAGTTACCTTCCTAGTGTATGTTAGTACTTCACTAGTAACTTAGACGTTACAAATTAAAAACTTCCTTAAGTTTCTGCCTAAAGAGTTTTTAATATGTGCTCCTCATTTCCCCAAATAAATTCCGTTTTATTGAATATTACCACACAGCAAAGATACTACACAATACTGGTATTAAGTATGCTAATCATTTCTATAGCACGTTAAGAAATTTCCTTTCTGTCAAAAATTTAATTTCATATGGCTTATTTAAAAACATCTCACTTCCCAAGGGAGAAACTATTAGAACAAAACAGGAGGATTTTTTCCTAGAATATTTTTTGGTCGGCCTGTTTTGGTGGTTCTAGTAACTGAACCCTGGGGCCTTTACACTCCATCCCCTTCCAGAAGAGGCAGCCTCCTCTGACTTGTGCTGTACAATTGCTACAGAGCAAAAGACAGTTTTGAAGAACAGGATGTGGAAAAATGGGTCTTGATACAGGGATGGCAGGAAGCACGGCCGATGTGATGAAAGCTAGCATCGAGTTTTCAGGAAGATTAAAGTGCCTGCCACGAAGTAAGGACTCCTACCCACAGGTGCCTTTGAGGTTTGAATTCAGACCTCAAAGTGGTGTTTGCCTTTCTACAAGCACTGCAGCGCTCACATTCACAGCAGCCCAGGCAGAGATAGCCTGAGCCCCACGCATAGCTGAGAGGGCGAACGAGAGTTGGCGCTTGAGTACTCTGTGGAACTCAGGTCCGCCTTACAAAAAAGGAAAGCTGCGGTCTGAAGAACATTACACCAAGCAAATCAACCAAATTCCACAGAGTGAATCCTACATTAGCTTACCTAGTAAGGGTTTTAACTAAAACAGTCAAGCCAACAGCGATAGAAGAGGGAGGTGCAGTGGGGCACTTAGGACACTTACGCAGACAGGCCTCGTGTTGTCAGAGACTTAAAATGCGAGTAAAACACACATAAAAAGGAAAAAAGAGTATGGTTGAAAACTGTTTAGAGAAGCAAAGTGAGAAGGGCCACTGTAAAGAGAAACCTGACCTGAAAACTAAAGAATCCTTATTTCGAATGCACCGACCCCTACTTTCTACTACTGAATCATCTGACAGAAAGCAAGCATTTGTACAAACTTCTATACACTAAATGCGCAGATCAAGCTTGGAGTGGTTAATATAAGTCAGTAGCTACATGTAACGCATGCTAAATTATTAAGATATTCATTAAGCAAATACTTAAAATGGGTAAAGAAAAATACAAAATAATAAATAAAATCAATAGCTATGAAAATTAACTCTGAGAAAGGTTTCCTACACACCACAATCTTGCAGCTATTTACAGTCACCCATGGATCACATATCAGACTGGTCTCAGGTTTGACAGCCTGGGGGCTACAGGCACTACAGACTAAATGACAGTCTCGTTTAAAAGTTACCATTAGCCACAGATGAAAAACTTACTGTCCCTTCTCCCTACTGGAGCATGTGATTACAAGTTACTCAAGCCTATGTTGTGGTTTCCTCCATGATTAATACACACAGCAATGTGTGATGCATGCACACACTCCATCTCACGTAGCTGGAGCTTGTCATGTGGTCTCTCCTTCCTTCCCTCCCTCCCTCGCTCCCCCAACCCCTGCATCTCCCGTGAACGGGCTGTGTGAACAGTAAGCGCACATGTCCACTCACCTCACAGTCCTGCTCCCTGGCAGAACAGGACTCGCTGTCGCCTTCCGTGTCGGTCTCAGAGTCATCTCCCAGGCTAATCACACAAGCATACGGGCAAGGCTCCTGCTGAGGCTCCGCAACATAATCATAGTTTCCAATTTCCAAGTTACTTGAGCAGCCTTCGGAACTCAGAGTACTGATAAAAGGGCAGTTGACGGAACTGAGAGTTGTGAAAGTCCGCTGGCCTGGCTCGGGGCTCTCGCTGATCCTGATACCCAACCAGGGACACTCGGACCGCCTTTGCGAGTAGCCCTGTTCTGAGCCGTCTTTGGCCACAGCAGGTGACAACTGCATTTGGCAAGGCGAGTCCGTGCTGCAAATGTCACTCCAGAAGCCTTTGGCCAGGTGCTCTGCCACCTCTCGCTCCACACTACTCCGATCCTCAGATGCAAGGCTGCTGCTGTCTTCTTTGGGGCCCGTGCTAGACTTCAGATATAAATCCTGATTTTCCAATGGCTTCTCGTCCTGGGCATCTGGCCCCGACAGAGGCTTTTCTGTTTTCACTGTTTTACTCTGCATCCCAGCAAAGACCACATCACCTGACTGCTCGTAGGTGTGCAAGACTGACAGGGAGTAGAGCCCGTGAGGTCCTGCCGAATCCTGAGGCAAAGGTGTCACTTGGGCCTGCTCTGCAGGACACTGAGGGGTGGGGTCTTTGCCCTTTGTGTCTTCACTCTCCATGCCTGGCTTCACTCCTTCACATTTTAAAATCACGTGTAAATCTGCACACCCCTGCACTCCCCCGAAACACTCAAGTTCAGATGTCTCATTTGGCGGGACAGAGGCAGTGTGGACATCTCTGACACTGGATTCTAGAGTTCGGATCTTGTCAGTTCCAAACGCTTTCTGGAACTTTCTGTATTTGGGGCATAAAGATGGCAATGCCAGGGCTCCATCCTTGTCCACGCACAGGGACTGGCACGCCTGACTAACACTGTCCTGGAGAGGGGGGGATGCTTTTACACTGCCCTCACACCTTTGGGAGTCACAATGAGGCGTCTGAACACTTTTCTTTTCCAAGAATTCATCCGCTTCATCGATTTCTAGATCTTTCTGTTCTGAAAATGAAAATTTAAAATCTGCTTTCTGACAGTGTGAGGAGAAGCACTTTTTTCTTGTGCATTCCTGCTGCTCTGAGGTGGAGTCCAAAAACTTAAACTTGAGAAACTGGAAGCAGGATTCCTCGATATTGTGTACACTCAGAAACTCCACACACCTGCACACTTCGTCAACATTGTCTTTACTTAAAATGAGTTTGGCAGTGTAGGCAAACTGAATTAAAGGTTCAAATCCTTTAACCGTTACCTGTTAATACACAAGATAAAAATAAACACATGGCTCAGCAGCTGTCTGGTCAGGGTCAGGGCGACACAAGAGCAACAAGGAGAGGGCAAACTGATCTGAGATCACCAGACGGATAGGCACTTTAATTCTTTAAGAAGAGATAGCCCTCTAGGACATTCACAGGGGTCACGTATCAGATATGCTCTCAGACACTTACAATTCCTAAAAGTAGTGAGGTTGCAGTTATGAAGTAGCAACAAAAACAATTTCATGGTTGGGGTCACCACAGCATGAGGAACTATATTAAAGGGTCACAGCATCAGGAAGGCAGACATGACAGCCGCTCACTGCTCTAGGAAATGCAAAACTAACGGGCACCAGGTTAAGCAGAGTACAAGCCCTACTCAACAGGACTAAACCGCCAACCTTGCAATATTCCCTCCATATATGTTACTTCTTAAGAGACTACCATGATTTCTCCATGTAGAAACAATTCATCTTGTGAACAAGAATGACCTGTATAGGAGAATTTTTAAGAATTAAAAGTATTGATGGAGAGACAGCTCAGAGATCACAGGCATTTGAAGCTCTTAATGTCTGAGTTCGATTCCAGCTCCCACACAGAAAGACTACGGCTATAACTCCTCTGGGAGACTGGATGCCTGCGCTGGCACCTGCACTCACATCATAGAGACACACATAAGCACATAAACATATAGCTAAAAAAAAAAAAAAAAAAAAAAAAAAAAAAAAAAAAAAAAAAACAAATCTTAATTTAAAAAAAAAGGAAGTACTGTCTTATGCCAAATATATCCAATAGTAACATTTTTAATGATCCAGATTGCAAAGGCTCTAAAACTGTCTCCAGGCACTGTGCAGCAGAACCTTTCACATGCAGAAATCTGTGCATTTAGACTGAGTCTGTATGTGCTAAGCTGGGGCGGAAATAGCCTGAAAACATGCAGAGAACGCTCACCCTCACAGTTGAATATGTAAATTACTCTAGAACTTCTGAGTTACAATCAAACTGACCAAAAGTAAAGCTAATGCTAGCCTTACAGCATTTAGCTTGAAACAGCTAAAATAAAGTACATACCACCCAAATTCTTTAAGAAGAAAAAACCGGATCATCCTCAGTGCTGGTGGGAATGTCCAACGGACACCCACTGTAAAAAGTCACGTGGTCATTTCTTACGACTCTAACTATGCCCCTCCTTAGGACCAGAGACTCACTTCTGGTTCTTTATCCCTCATAAAGGAGACCTCGACCAAAAAAAAAAAAAAAAAAAAAAAAATCCTACATCAACTTTTATCTGTAGCAGATAAAAACTGAAACTAATCTGTTCTTCCGATGCATAAAAGGTTCTAAAAAAAAAAAAGAATTAAGACATAACTATTGTACTACACTTACCAGCAACACAGAATAAACTACTGACACATGAAAGTTGAATAATATCAAGGGACTGATCCTAAGTGAGAAAAGGACAAGCCAAGAGGTGCACATCACACTTCATGGTCTCACCTACACACCCGCTGGGAAATGGGCAAACTTCACAAGAGGAGGACAGATCTGTGGCTGCCAGCATCTAGAGCCAGAAGGGGGAAAGGAGTCGGGGCCAAGTGTGGGGAGTTATTAGTGTAAAGAGGACACGCCCACTTGGGTGCTCAACTGGCCGTGAATTTAGGAAATGTCACAGAACTCACTCTACAGAACCTAATTAATGCATGTCACAGGACAGCCATCTGACTAACAGGCGTGTACTGTCTCTACAGCAACATTCCTGTGGGAACATGGTTAGTTTTCCAAAATGTTATCCATAGAACACTGAGCAAAGACTAAGAAGAAACTCTGAATTACTCTTTGCAACTGCACTGGATTTATAATAATCCTAATAAGAATTTCCATAAGGATTTTCCAAAATATGCTAAAACTATTAAATTATATATGCAGTTTGCAATCTGTCACTGTGATGAAACACTTAAAATATTTGAAAACGTGTTGACTTATACTTTGTCAGAATGAATGTAAGACATCCAAATATACGTATTATACATACCCATGTATATAAATATATACACCTTCTCTCAAAAATCCATTAAACAAACTTTGCTCTACCTGTAGAACCTCCTTAAAGAGCCGGAAGTATGACCTGTAGGAAGCACTCCATGACTGTGACTCTTGTCCCTTTGTAAAAGCAATGCTAAGGCACCCCTGACTCACACCTCAACACTACAGCTACAGCCTCAGCACCAGGACAAGGCCCCTGCGGCTTAGTCTGGAGGTCATCCAATTATGCCCAACGGGGAACATCTGCATGATACATCATACACAATACGTCCTACACACTTCCTCCTCTTCCTCCTCTTCCAACTGTGTCCACTGTCAAAAATACGCTAATGGCAGTAACTGCCAAAGCACACACGCCAGTAAACAGAGCCAGGAAGAAGAGCGCAGCCAGCCCTCCCCCACCTCAGACAAGCCCCTTGAAGCTAGGACAATGGCAGAGACAATAATATTTATAAGCTTGAGTTATACCGGCAGGACAGACATACATGTGTAAAGCAGGGCTCCCAGCAAGACAACAAACTACTTATTATTTTTAACCTTTCTTTATTGGGAGGGAGATGTGGAAGAGTATATGCCAGCATGCATGGAGGTCAGAGGACCACTCACAGGGTTCGCCCCTCTCCTTCCACCATGTGGGTCCAGGAAACTAAACCCAGGCCAACAGCTTGGTAGCAAGTGCCTTGACCTGCTAAGCCATCTCACTGGCCAAAGCAACAACATATCACCTTTCACCCTAAAGCACAGACAAGGTTAAGAAAAGAAAAGAAAAGAAAAGAAAAGAAAAGAAAAGAAAAGAAAAGAAAAGAAAAGAAAAGAAAAGAAAAGAAAAGAAAAGAAAAGAAAAGAAAAGAAGACATCCACTTAGGGAGCGCCTGTTTTTCAAGGGAGCTGTCCTGTCTCAGAAGAGAGTGCACACTTCCTGAACCAATGTGCTGACCCTCAATCACAGCCAGCACTCCCTAAGCCAGAACCTCTCCAAACGCTTATACTCCATCAAGTGGACTAAGATGTAGGTATTGTTGCATCAAAATATTCCACTGTTCAACAAGTGTTAGCATCCAAAGTGATAACATTCCGTGTAAATATTCCTACAAGCAATGGTGGAGAAGGCTCCCCGGGATGCCCACCTCTTCGGGAGACTGGGGTTTGTGTCAGTTTATAACCAGGAGGTAGCTAGGTAACAGGCGGTTATAGTGGCCACCACCGCGGCCACCACCATGGCCACCACCATGGCCCCTCACCTCTTCAGGCAGTGTGACGGTGAGCTCTGCGTCAGTCTGGCCTACGATTCTCGAGTGGAAGTAGCTGCTGCACGCAGCCAGCACCGAGCGGTGGGCTCGGAACCGCTGGCCCTCCACCAGGACAGTCACATCACACAGGACATCCTTCTTCCGCTGGTCATTGAGGCTGAGCAAGACGTTGGTGCTATGCACAGAGGACTCGTAGGCAAACACCGCCCTCTCACTCACAGACATCCTGGGTGGCAAATGGGACCAGGGAGAGCACTGGAAAGCATGCTTCTCACTGTCACCGACCTGCAAACACACATGGAAGATGGCACTTAGCAAATCCCATGGGAACTGTGCCTTAAACAACAAACTGTGAGAATAAATTAAGGTATGTACTTGTCTCTGACACAAAAAAGGGAAACCTGAGTCTCAAAGGAACAATCTAGGTTCATTCAACAGGCTCAAGCAAAGCAGGCTGCCAACAGATAGACAGCAGCTCTACCTTAAAGGCAAGACTCTGAGAGAGAAAATGAAGAAGCTTCTGGAGGCTGGATGGCCTGGAAGGCTCAAAGGAAGGACGGTCCACACTGAGGACAGGTTTGATCCGGGCAAAGGGCTGCCAGAGCCTTCAGTCAGAATCCTATCTGCTATTTCAAGAGTCCATCGATGTGACCAGGGTGGGAAGGTAACATTTGGGGGGGGGGGAAGACCTGCGCCCCACCCCATGTCCCATTCACCCACATCGAGGAGAGATTAGGAAAAAGCCGTGCCTTCCATCCAGCAACTCCAACCAGCACAAGGTGACATTGGTTCACCAGCACAGGAAAGCGGCTCCTATGTGTCAGGACACATCTTACAAAGTCGAGTCTACACACTGCAATCTGGAAGGCCAAAGTCAGGCAAAGACAGGACGTCACTGAGAACATGGTCTCTCATGCACAGAAAGCCTTCACTTCCTCAAAATGTTACAACGTAAGAGAAAGTCATCACAATGTGTTTGGACATAAAGTGGCCTCCAAACATTTGTGATCATACACACAATACTAGCACTCACAGGAGGAGGCAACCCAAATACAGGCATGCGTGTTTATTATCCCTGACATGACTATTCTGATACACACAAGAAACTGTAATGAGAATCTAAGAGATGCCCTTTTCACTCAGCCCGCCCCCCCCCCCCAAGGTCTGTAATGAGCACGCCCAGCAGTGTGAATCCCACTGTGAAGCAGGTCAAGTGCAGAAGCCCCTCTGTGTCATTCATTTTTCCTGACATCTGACTCACTGCCTGGCCCCAGGGGGGTCAGTGAAAGAGACACTGCCACGTGTTCAGGTTTGAACCAACAAAGGAAAGACAGGAGAAATCAGAACTACTCCAGTTCTCACCCAGCACAGGTGGGTTCCACCTCCCAGCCCAGGGGGTTTAGCTGCAAACACACAGATCAGTTCAAAACTTCTCCTCTGCTTTAAGTTTGCTCTTACACAGGTGAAAGCTGAAACTCCTTAGAAGTGTAAATGGAGGCACTGACTTTCAATATGTGCTTAAACTCTGCATCAGGTTAAGGATCCAGCCTGCCCTTGGCAGACCCAGCAGACCACACAACAGCACTGTTGACTACAACATCAAACATGAGGGTGACTGAACTTGGGGTTGTACCTTTGCACATGGAGCAGACAGATTCTGTGTTTCCATCACCAACAAAAGGAATAACTAGGAACTGCTAGAACTGGTAGCAATTACCTTTCCTATATCCTGTTATCCCACGTAGGATGCCAGTCAAGGCGGACTCCACACCTGCCCCATGATGGCTTACACCTTCCTGCCTCCCAACTTAAAACCTTTAAAGGCGTGTTCCACGTCCACTCATCACTGTCAGTCTGAGGAACACTGAGCAGTCATGTATAAGTGGAAAAGCCTAGAGATTGATACTGCCACCAGTGTGCGATGTCAGGAGCTCAGCCCTCTCCACCAACTTTCTGTACATGCCCTTGTCTCATCCCAAAAGCCTTTCCAGTTTGCCACATTTCTTCTCTCCTTGGAAAGACAAAACTGGGCATGGCACACCGTAACCTAAAGGTTGTTTGGATCCCAAGTGACTCCAGCAGGAGCAGTGAGCGGGTAGCATCAGGAACCGACAGGAACACCATGAGGACCCACTAAGGCCAGGCTCTCTCCTGGTGAACCAAGTGCTGGCCCATTCAGGATCTCAGTGCTCCCGTGGTCCTCTGCGACACTCCCTCACATTTCTCAGGCAGGTACACATACGTGATTATACAATTCTGTGCTGAGTTCTGGTGCCCCTGTCTTTTACCCTTCTCTCTAGCTCTAGCCCAAGCCCTCGTCAAGTCCTGTTTGTACAAATGCTTTTCCTCCCACATGGCTCCCAAGCTTACACAGGTACCAGTGTACTTACACAAAATTAAAAAACTGAAAAAAAAAAAATCACATAACAGCACTCAATTATTACCCCATACAAAGTACTCTGACATTTTCTACCTTTTACAAAATAATCCCAGGCACTAGAGAGATGGCTCAGGGTTAGGTTTCTTGCTGTTGAGGAGGGCGGGCGGCTGGATCCTAGCACCCCACTCTGGGCAGCTCACAACCACCTGCAACTCTGGCTTCAGGTACCCTGGCATCTTTCTGCCCTTTGGATGACTTCAGCCAGCTGACTCCAAGACTTTTAAGTTTGGTCACATGTCACACGTCTGTCTAGACTGTGTTCTGCCACAATCCACGTACACAGCACTTGCCCAGATAGAGACATCTGCTGCTGAATGAATGACTTGACATTTTAATACAATCCCAGATCATGTAATACAATCCAAATCCAAACACTGCAGCTAGCTATCGGTGAATGGAAATACACTGATCAGGGCTCACAGAATGAGGGAGGGGCTTAGATGGCTGTTCCAGAACCGCCAAAAGCCCTCAGGAGCCCTGCTCACGCCTCATGGAATTGCAACCCTGGACAAGTGGCTGAGGAGTAAGGACCGCCAACTGTAAACATCACCAAGACAGTGTGACTTGCAGTAACAAAGACACCTCAACATCTGCCCTCATTACTGAGGGGAAGTACCTAGGGGTGTTCCGAACTAAGCGTCAGTAATCATTTTCACCTAATACTTTAACTATGTAATAGTCATGCACAGTTCCTTTCAATACCCACCAGGAACCTTCTAACATGCCTCAAACCTAAAAGCAAAGGCCAGCACCCCAGGCACCCACATCTGTAACTGCTGACTTACTAAGGCAAACCTAGACTCACTACACCGGACTAGTTCTGTGTTCTCGGAAGTAAGCCACCGCCCCAGTCAAGGCAAGGATGTGCTGAGGGAGCTGCTGACTCACACCCTGAAGCTGACAAAGGATGACAATGCACTCCAAGGCTCCCTAACCTCAGCTGGCGGATGTCTCTTCTCTACTCACCGTGTACAAGTTGCATTTTAATACAGCTCTAGTTTGGTTGGTGTTTTCCCTTTCAAAATGACACCGGAAAATAAGGCACGGGGATCTGACTCATCACAACGTAATAACACTTCAGATAAAGAAAAAACTCAACGTAAGGTGACCCAAGATGGCAGGGCTAGGTGTATGACAACAAAGCTACAAATGTGGAAAGAACTATTTGCCACACGAATCCCAAGACAATGATGTGTGTTGTGTCTGTAAAAACAAGACCACCGTAGTCCAAACCTTCTGTCTTCACTGAACAACGACACAAGTTCTTTTTACAATGGCTACCTGTACCACCACTCTATGCAGTGGAGAATACAAATGAAAAACAGGCACACTTAAGAACTCGACCAAGAGGATCAGGGTAAAACAAGGCAGCAGCTGTCAGCAAGTCACACAGGACACCCAACAGGCATTGCAGCACGTTCTGAAGTAAAAGCTGGTCATTTCTCATTTAGCCATACTATTTAATGAGGAAAAAAAGATTGTCAAAAGAATTTTGCCAATCGTGTGCATGTGTGTGTGCATTGTGTGTGTGTGCACACGAATATGCATGTGTCCAATGGACATCAGAGATGATGATACATGGCTTTTCCATGTAAGTGGTGCCTGGATCTGCAGCTGATCCAAGCCTTCTGAACCTGACTTCCTCTCCTTTCTTGAAGGTTCTTCTCCTTTATGCTTCTGCCCCCTTCTGTCCTCATCAGCTGCTGTGACTTCATGTCCACCTAACTAGAATGCATGGCTTTTGGTGGCAAGCTCATGTCCCATACCTTTCTTGATCCTTGATAAATTTCTAACTCGTCAAGTCAGTTCCTATATTACACACAAAGCTACCCAGATGTGAGTGTTCTAAACTTTGGTAGTTGGCCTTGCATAACTTTTTCTAGTAAATGACAGATAGTTGACACACTATGGTAGGTACACACTTACTCCTTTGACTTGTGGGGGGGGGGGCGGGGGAGGGATATTTTTCTTTAAAATGTTAAAAATTAAGATGAGGTGGCCCGAAGAGAAGAATCCTCAACATTATGGTTTTGTTTTGTTTTTTAAATTATCATTCTTGAGTTTTCAAAAAACTTTAACATCAAACTTTGTGGAAATTTAAACCAGCAGCATTTTCCCCAAACCTTAAGACTTGGTCAGTTCTCTCAGCCTTAAGGAAGCCTAAAGCAGGACATGACAAGAAATGCTGCTGACAATATTTTTTAAAGCCCAAATGAACAGAGGCAGCAAAGCAGAGGCCATCAGCATCGTCCAAAGGGGCATGGCTGAAAGCTGGTAGGTCAGGAAGTCCCTGGAGAGCTGGGTTAAAATGTTCTACAGCTAGAAAACTTTCTAAAATGACATTTTTAAGTCGGCATACAAAGCAATGGGTTTCATGCAGCATTTTCAAACAGTGTTCTAATTTGGTCCTGCCCCACTGTGCTCCCCACCTGCTGCCACCCCTCTTCCCCCTAGTTTCCACCCCTGCCCTCTGTAGCAGCTCCTCTCCCCTCCCCCACACCTCCTCGTGCTTTAGTGGTACAGGGACTTTCTAAAAGCACAGACAGACCAAGAACCTGGCAGCATGAGGTGCAGCGTGAGTCGGCCAGGCTTCTTCCCCTTCCCAATCTGAACAATCACATAGGCAAGTCATGCCTGTTGGTTCAGTTTGCTTTCCTGGCTTTTGTTTTGATTTAGTTTTTGGACTTTTTGAGACAGGGTTTTATATATATAGCTCTGGCTGTCCAGGAACTCACTTTGTAGACTAGGCTGGCCTTGAACTGCCTGCCTCCGCCTCCCAGTTGCTGGGATCTAACATGAATGCCACCATTCTTGGAACTGTTGTATACATTTACAGGACTAAATGTCATATTTGAAAATTTAAAACAAAGTTAGGCTTAAAAGCAAGGAGTTGGAACTGTTAAAGAAGCCTGGAAGAAAGTATCTACCCATGAAACCCTCATCAAGGTGTGTGGGTTCTGTTACTCCTCATGACTCGGAGTTGTCTCCCCATGTTCCTGGCTACAGGAAGCTAATGACCTGCTGCCTGTCACCATCACTGTACATTAACATGCGTCTTCCTTTTGATATGCAAATGGGTTATGTCCAGTACTGGGTTTCTTTCACTCATCTCAATGATTTTACTACACACTGATACTAAGAACATCTGATATTTCTTTTTTGTTGTTGGCAAATATTTTATTATACAAGTATGCAACAATTTGTTCATCCATTTAATTGGTGATAGAGATAAATAAGTGACTTGGCCTCAGCTTGGGATGCTAATAAAGCTTTATTAGACATTGCCCGGACACACACAATGGCTGAGTGATATGGGAGGTGTATGCTCTTTTCCACTCATGTGATGGCCTCGCAGATGACTAAATCCCTTCACTCTGCTACCAGCATGGCAGTTCCATAGCCCCGCAGCAGCTCTGACCCGACACGGGCCATCCTCTAGTCTTGGCTCTCATGGTGGACACTGGGATTTTGTGTGCCTTCCTCATGGCCAGTAATACTGACTATCATGCATCTGCCTGTTGGCCAATTCCTCATCTCCTGTGTGAAATACACTTACTTCTTCCTAGACTTTCCTTTATTATCTTTGAGTTGGAAGAGCTAGAACTGTGATTATAGTTGCAATAAAACTATCCGTTAATTTAGAGAAAACAGCTAACAGGTCGAGTTCCCCAGCCCGCAGACATGGCTTGCCTCTCCACGGTTAAGGACTTCTTCAGTATCTCTAATGTCATGACGGTGTCTGGAGAAGAGGTGGTTTGTGCGTCTTCTATGGAATTTATTCCTAGACATTTTGTGGTTTCTGTAGCACTGTGAATATATTTGAGCTCTTGAGCTTAACTGTCTGAGTTTTACTATATAATTGCAACGTATTTCTGAGATATGAACCGGAACCCTACAACCTTAAGTAACTCATTGATTGTGGCAGCTTCCTTGTAAATTCTTGTTTAACATGCACAGTCACACCTTCTAAAAACACAAGGTTTTACTTCCTTCCTCCCTCTCCATTTCTTCCCTCAGTGCAGTGAATGGTCATGTGACAGTAGGGGGACATACCTCAGTCCCTTACCAGGGACTTCCACAGCTCACCTCCCATGTGGCACAGCTTTAGTTATGATGCAGGGATTCTGTCCTATCTTAATAAGGCCAAGCAAACAATAAAAACTATTTAGAATTGAGTGAGGCAGGCTCTTAACAGGAGAAACAAAACCAACACAAGTATAAAGGGAGGGGAGAGGCAGGCAGGAAGTCAACCAGTCTCGGACTGATACACAAACATCCTACAGGCACAGAGGTGGTCACCAAAAACAGTCAACGCCAGATCTGGGTAAGTACCGTGTCTCCGCAGTTAGGATGCAGTGAACCGGGCGGTTCCCTCTACCTTTTCACACTCCAAACAACATCATATTGATTACACTAAAAGCAAACTGAAAGGCATTCACAGAAATAGTGACAAAAAACCAGTCAGATTCAGTTAAATATAAATTGCTGGTAAACTGGCTGTGAGTAAAACCTTTAAAGATTTTTCAAATAGGACAGGCATCCAAAAGAGAAAAATCAATTTTAAACTAAAATCTTAGATTTTGACCTAATAAGATATTTAGAGAAGGTGGGAAAATATAGTATTGGGGGGGGGGGATGAGGAGGTGTAACTACACAGAATTCCTATCACCAAACCGTATGCAAAGGTCCCTCTAAATTCTCGACCCTGCCATCCCGTGTGGTGGTTAACAGGGGGGCCTGACAAGCCCCTGGGCATACCTGTGAGGATTCTTCCTACCCTTGGGCGGCACAGCCTGAGGGCCCTTCCTACCATGGGCAGCACTGACTGCCGCAGGACTTCACCTTATTGGTGCTGAGAACCTTAAATACCACTGTCCCTTATGTTGTGGCGACCCCAGACCATAAAACTGTTTTGTAACTACTTCATAACCATTTTTGCTGTTATGGTTCGCATTGGAAATATTTGACATGTGACCCCATGGGGGTCGGGACCCACAGAACGAGAACTGCTGGTCTGGCAGAAGCCCAGCGAGAACAGCTCTCCATCTTTGCCTGCTTGGTTTACAGTCTTGCTGGAGAGGTAATTTCCCAGCTGCTCTGACCACTACACTGCAGCCATCCTCGGAAGGAACCAGAACCCAGTGCTCAGCCTTCCAACAAGGAATGTAGGCCAGTGGCTCTTCAGGAATCCCCCAGGCCTCCGGTACCAAGCCGTGGCTGCTGAGACAACCAGCCCCACCTTCCCCAGTCAGAGTGCAGAGTGTCAGGCAATATCGGTTAAGCCAATCTAATTAACTCTTTTAATACACAGCAGTTCTCTTGGTGTGCCACAGAGAACCCTGGCTAATACACACTTGTACTTAGAATTCTCAACCTTTCTTTCCCAGGAAGGGCAGTTCACACTGTCTCCACTTCCCTCTCTGCAATTCCATGTGAGTCCCCTCTCTAAGCCAAATTGTTAATTTCCCCACAGTTTCCTCAGCAACATTCAACACCCTTTCATCTCCTCCCTGCAATCCATCGGATCCCAACTCTCCATGGACTTCCAACCTACCTCTCCGGCAGGCTGTTGTCTATTATCAATCTGACAGAATCTACCATCGTCTGGTGGGGTGTCAGCCTCTGGACACGCCTGTGAGGGAAGAGTCAGACCCATGTGGGAAGACCCATCATTACTGAGAGCAGGGGGCAGAGGAGCCGGCAGGGACCAGGCACTGCAAGCACCCATCTCTCCTTTGCCTAACTGTAGAAGTGCTGTGACCAGCAGCAAGCTCCTTCCACCTCCATGTCCCAGCCAGGATGAACATGACCTGTGGTCCAGGGTAAAGGCTTTCTCCCCTAAGGTGCTTATCACAGCAATAGGAAGAGAGGAGAAGATAACCCTCCTCTGCCTGCAAGCCTCTAGAGAGAGCCGAAGCAGTCCTCACATCTCACCTCATCATGGCCTCCCACAAACCACCTACACGGGCTTATCTAAAGCCACAGAAAGAACATAAACTCAAGGTCACTAGATACAGCTAGTATTTGTTTGTGATCTAATCTTGACTTCAGTCTTAATCCTCAGACTCACATACCCAGATACACTCAAATTATGTTATGTATGCCAAACAGGCATCTCAAATTAACATGTGCAGTAATAGCCAGTATGTCCATCAGTACACTCCTAGGATGTTCATCAAAATATCAAGGAAATTTTTTTCTTGTTCTTCCTTCCGCTTCTGTATTCAAATTATCAGCTATAAGCTCACTACCTTATAAATAAAAATAACTATAAGCATAAAAGGCATGCTTTAGTTAAAATGCAGCTCATGTTTATTTTAAAAGTCAATTAAAGTAAGGGACAAGTGACATTTCCATCTTCACAATGGGGTTTCCTGCACTCACTAAAAAGGATTAGCTCAGCACTGGAAAATCTACCAGTGATTAAAGCTCAGGGCTCACAGTGACTATCAAAGAAGTTTTGTTTTGACAAGTGGCTTGACACTAGGGAGGTGGCCCAGGGTAAAGTTGTGCTCTGCAAGCATGAGAATCAGAGTTTGGGACCCCAGCACCCACAGTGGCAGTCCACACTTGTGAGCCCAACACTAAAGGTAGGGAAAACACAGGGAGGTGTAGGCGAACGCATCTCTGGGGTGCGCTCATCAGGCAGCCAAGCCAATGAGTGAGCTCCAGATTCAACCAGAGATGTGTATCAAAAAGAAACAAAACAAAACACAAAAAGTCATGGTGTGGGAGCCATCACACACACAGAAACGTCAGTCACTGAAGTCAATCAGAGGTTCCATGCATTTCCCTCGACACTAATATATGCGAACCCTGGCTTGGGGGATCTGGACACAAGCAAGTGATAGGAGCAACATGGATCAGACTTTTAAGGAAAGTTTTACACACTGACAAAGAGGCATCCAAGGCAGGGGTGGGGGTATCTCTCCTTCCAGAAAACTTAGTCACTGAGATAAGTCAGCCCGAGTCAGCTATCTTGCATCCCTGGGAGGACGGACGCTGGCGGCATCTCCAACTTTTATCCACAGCTAAGCTTCTGGAGATTGTCTCAGTCTTGCCAACTCGAGCAGTATCCTCCGCCGAGCCATGTGCTCAGCATCTTACTAAGGCTCCTCTGACTTCCCCAAATGTCGGCTTCACGCAGTGATTTCCCAGCTGATTCCCTAGCATGTTTTACTACAATTGGCCATGCTGTGACAGAAGTCTGCTGGCCTGTCAAGCTGTAACTTCTGTAAAACTCTGCCAATGTCTAGAGACGTTCCTGGCTTATGAAGCCGTTAGTATCTGTTTCCTACACTGCACGTGTAAAACAAGCATCTAACAAGTTCCGATGTCACACATGTTTAGCAGCCCACCCTGGTATCTACACACATTGTGTGAGTCTGGGAAGTGTAGCAGCATGCACCAGGAGACAGAAGCAAAGCCCCATCAAACCCAAATATACCTCACCCACCCTGAGCCCCAGGAATTGCTGCTACAGTAAATGGGGAGGGTGGAGAGACAGAGTCCTCTCAGTGCCCGTCCACCAAGAACAGCTCCTCATGTCCGCTGACTCTAGTGACTACTCCAAGATGCCTCAGATACTTGAGATCTGAACCTAACTAGACCAGGGACAAAGGCAATCTCTCGGACAAAAACACCCTTCACAGAAACTCAAAAGAAGTAGAGATAACCAAAAGAGTATCAAAAGCTGACAGTGACCACAGACTCAGATCAACTGCAGGCTCCTTCGGTTTCTCTCAATGGCAGCTCCAACTGAGGGCATGTCAGCAGAAGATGCCCACCCAACAGGGCATCATGCTTTCCGCCTGCTAAGCCAGGCACACCTATGACTCTAACATTCCAGAGGGGGAGGCAGGGGAGTAGTGGAATTCAAGACCAGCAAAACCCTGCCCAATAACAAAGTCTTTTACTAAAATGGAAAAAAAAAAAAAAAAATATATATATATATATATACACACATATATACACACACATATACATATATGTATACACACATACACACACACTATATATATATATATATATATATATATATATATATATATCCATAAATTTATTTGCTGATCCTTCCCATTTAAAAGACGGCTCCTACCCAGGAGGAAGCTGCGTGCTGTGCCAAGAAGACAGGTCAAGAAAGTACAGGAGGGCTGGTGAGAGGTGAGATGGCTCAGTGGGTAAGAGCACCCAACTGCTCTTCCAAAGGTCCGGAGTTCAAATCCCAGCAACCACATGGTGGCTCACAACCATCCATAACAAGATCTGATGCCCTCTTCTGGAGTGTCTGAAGACAGCTACAGTGTACTTACTCATAATAAATAAATAAATCTCTAAAAAGAAAGTACAGGAAATAAACATCGGTTCCTTGGAAATGACACTTGAGCCAACACAGTAATCAGTTTTCACTGCAAAACTAGTGATTAAATATAAAATCTACACATAAAATTACTGTTCTGGCCAGAAACCACTTACTCTGGAATTAGAACCTAATAAATTTATTAAAACATTAATAAATGTTTATAGCTTTCTATTTTGTAATCAACTCTCTGAACTGATTCAGGCAACATCTAAAGGATGAGTGAGAGAGAGAGAGAGAGAGAGAGAGAGAGAGAGAGAGAGAGAGAGAGAGAGAGAATGAGAGAATATTAAGCATAGGAAAGCACCAGTAAGCAGGGAGGTGGGCGGGTGGGTCTCCCTACACCTTCCAGTGCATGCTGAAGACTCCACCTCCTTGGTCAAAAGCACCTTCCTTCAATAAAACAGACGGCTGGGGCACAGGGAACAGGGCCAAACCTCACGACTGTTTAGTCTACGGCTTACAAACATGGCCCATTGCTAACACCCAAGCTACAGAAGAACAACATTGGAGAAAGGCTCTGCCATGAGAAACTTCTGCGTGGAATCCAGGCTCGTGGAGGAATGAGGAAGCGGCTGTCCAGTGTCACTGACCCCATCTAAAAACTGCAAAGATGTTTAGAACAACGTGCGATAACTTTATCAGATAGTGTGTTAAGTTGAACTAAGAGTGGCTCCCAGAGACAGCCTCAGATTTGGATGTTTGGTCATTAGGGAACGGCGGGGCTTGACTGGCATTAGGAGGCGTGACCTTGGAGGAAGGTGTGTCACTGAGATGAGCCTTGGAGTTTCAAAGGCCAAAGCCAGTCCCAGTGTCTCTCTCTCCCTGCTGCCTGTGCATACAGATGAAGAGCTCTCACCTGCTTCTCCAGCACCATGTGTGTCCCATGCTCCCTGTCATGATGAAAAGGGAATAGACTTACGAAACTAAGCAAGCCTCAGATAAGCGCTTTCTTTTATCAGAGCAGTGTGGCAGTGGGGTCTCTTCACAGCAACAGAACACTGACTAAGACAGGCAGAAACCAGTAGTAATGATTTTATTACAAAAGTATTCTTTTGAACAAAGAATATCCTAGGGCTTTGAGAAAATGCATTTAAACTTCCTTTTAACAGAATATAACTTGCACACAACTTCAGTGTGTTGTGGTGAGCATTTCCAAAGTCTCCCAGTACAGAGAAGGCAACCTGCAGCTGGCCGGCTTCAGGGCAGTCCAGGAGCCCTAACAGCAGTTAGTTAACCACCCAGGAAGGACTTTGACAGCCCCTGTTTCTTTGTTCCCCAGGTTTGCCTTGGGGCAGTTTTTAATGAACTCTGAGGTCCTAAGTGGAAGGAAGAAAGGTCTGCTCTGAGCATGATGTGAAGATAAGAAATCGTTAGGTAGACAAGATGGGGAACAGCTCCACAGCCCAAACTCTTTGCTCGATCCACTCCACACCCACTTCAGGTAAAAAGTGAATCTCTAGGTCAGCTTCTTCTCTATCTCAAGAGAAGATCTGGAAGACTGAGTCCATCTCAGACACTTCCTCAATATCATGAAGTATGAAAACAGAAACTCAAAACCTCCACGTGTGTCAGCTCGGTATACAGTCGAGAAGGACACGTAACACTGTCTCCACTAAACTGCTAAAAACAGCCAACTTTCAAAGCCCAGAGGACCAGAACTAGCCCGTGCTGGATCTCTGTGCAATCAGTAGACAGGTTAGTATGCAAACACAGTCAGGGCGCACTGAGGTGGCGGGGTTGGGGGAGGGCAGACAAATCTCGCCAGCAGGAACTCACTCATAGGGGTTGAACTGAGAGAACCCAAGTGTTTGATGTGCAGTAGGAACCATCAGAGCTAATGCACCCCTGTCTTTGGGTCCCTATCACAGACAGCTCCTCTACAGGCTTGTGATCTAAAGGACACACAGGGCACACAGGCTGCAGCTGGAGGGCAAATGTGTACTATCCACGCGTCCCAAAAACTGGACGGAATCCAGGAAGTAGAACTGAGAGGCCAGTTCCATTCTAGCACTAATCAGCAAGGAGGGTGTGGCCAGATCCAGTGGCTGCTAAATCTGATGGGAGAGAATCCTCAACTATGATTCAAGCAGAATCCAGACAGAAAATAAAGTACTTTTTATGTCTTCAAAAACCAGTTACATTTAACTAGCACGGCAGAACGGGGTGCTCCACAGCTCTGCCAAGGCTGAGAACCCATAAGCACCAACCGGAAACCTTGCTACCAACTTAGCATCAGCATCCACTGGAGTTGTATTTCTAGTGGCAACACCTGCCCTATGGCACGCCTCCAGCTCACCTGTGACAGTGGCCGCTAGCTCAGCTCCCAGAAGGACCTAAGAAAGCATCTAATTCGCTTCTCTCTGGACACCAGAAAATAGCACCTAACAATGTATGTCCTGACCTCTTGATTCACAGTAACACACACTTCATCATCGTCACAACAATCTATGATAGAGTCCACCACCATTACCATCATCACCATCATCATCATCAGAAACAGCAAGACACAAGTTACAAGCTGACCCCAAGGCCTAAAGATGATGAATTTGCCGCAACATGATCTTTAGCAATTCAGTTCTATATCTCCCACTCAAAGCATATGGCTCCCCAGGGACCCCGACTTTAGATGACAACGCCATGTACTACTACTAAGCCAGGGATTAGCAGTGATGTAAACTGGTATTTTACCTGCAGTTTGAAATGTTTCTCTCTGCAGTGTCTGCTTTAGCATACAGTACTTAAATTCCCCGTGTGTCTTAATCCACCCCACCTCCTAAAATAATCCCTTCATGTTGCAGGCTCAAGAGACTCTCGGTCCAGGGTTCAAACAATTATCCCACGAATAGAACGTTAGAAAAATGAAGGGAGGGGACTGCTAAAACCCTCAGCCACCGACAGCAAGCTTCGCTGAAGAGTCTTATGACACTTGGTCATCTCAACAAGTTTTGCAGCTGTTCTTATGAGAGTTGCCAACCACCACAGTACAGAGGTACAAACCGACAGGCCCTGATGTGGAACCAAATAGTAGCCGTGCCTCCTGGCCCAGTGAGATGGTTCAGTAGGTAAGGGTGCCTGCTGCCAGGTCTAAGGCTGCAGTTTAGTGCCCAGACCCATGTGTGGTAGAGGGAGAGAACCTATTCCCACAGGGTGTCCTCAAACCTACACACACACACACACACACACACACACACACACACACANANAGAGAGAGAGAGAGAGAGAGAGAGAGAGAGAGAGAGAGAGAGAGAAAGAAGAGGTTGACAGTCTGAGGAATTCCACTTCCCAAGGATTATCTAAATGCAGTTTTAATAATAATAGTCACAAGGATATAAAAAAGGGGAAGCCACAACCTTCCAAAGGGTAAGAGAATTTTACCTTAAATTTTAAAGATTTTGTTATGAATATTACATTCCAAATGTGTAAATTATCAAACCTTCTAATCACTACACACATTCAACCAACCACCCTTGGGGGGTTGCCTACAAATCCAATAAAATAATATCAAAATTTAACTATTTTTTTTAATTTCTATCACTAACTTTAAGAATGTAGAAAGAAATTTACATCTTTTAGTTTTTACAATATAAAAACTACATATGAAGTGAAAATCAAATACTAAGAATATTTTGAAATAACTACAGCTCTCAGGAAAAGATCAGAAATTAAAAATACACACACACAAAGAAATCTGTTGCAGACTTGGAATGATGGTAATAGCAGTGGAAAGTAAATTTTATATTCCTCAACAGAAAAAAGGATAAAGTGTACATAACCATATTATCTAATATGCAAATATTGATGTCACTCTGCTTCCTAACTTCTTGCTGTGGATATGTTCATGTTAGATCAGTCATCCTGTACACTACCTGAAACCTCCTCACATCTGAAAGAGACATGATTGACAACCCCTAAATCTAAAGCAGCATACCAACTGCTCCCCTGCTACAGATGTTCGGTTTGGTTTGGTTTCCCCACCCCCACCCCAGACAGGGTTTCTCTGTGTAGCCCTGGCTGTCCTGGAACTCACTCTGTAGACCAGGCTGGCCTTGAACTCAGAAATCCGCCTGCCTCTGCCTCTCCCAAGCGCTGGGATTAAAGACGTGCGCCACCACACCCGGCTGAATAGATGTTTTGAAGGAACGCCCATCAATAATAATTTGGTATCGTTTCTTGGGGCCCATGCAACCGTTGAGCGGGTAAAGGCACTTGATGACCTGCGGTCCAGACCCAGAACCACAGGATTAACGGAGAGAACCACAAATATAAACTGTCCTCTGAGCTCTGCACAAATACATACACAAAACAATAAAATAAATCAATAAATGGTTAAAAAAAAAAAATCATCATTCTTTTGGTCAAAGGGAAGAAGTCAGTTCTCCTCCTCATCACACACATTTCCTTTCCCAAACAGTGCGCAGAGGGCTGGTGTGTGTGTGTGTTCACTTTCTTTTTTCAAAAAGAAATTACACACGATCCATAAAATCAAGAGAGACAGACACATCCATAGACCCCTCTTCTTGGCCTTGACCCAAGACGACCAGCTGACTCTATTCTTTACCACCCCTCTGACCCCAGAAACTAGTTATGCAGGAAAACCTAAAAACCCTAAAAGGAAATCCCCTTTGTGGCCTCATAAAAAATACAAACTTTTATAAAGAATAACTTAAGCATGTATCCACCACTCTGCATCAAAATACTAAAGGCAAAGCGAGGACAGTAAGGGAAAGAAATGTTACACTACTGTGTTACAATTGCTGACTGCCTTACTTCTATCGGAAATCTCAAAGATCCAGCTTCCTCCAGCACAAATTGAGTCTCCTGCAGTAGGCCACGAGGCTGTTTAAACACCACCTCGGTGCTCCTAGGCCACGTCTTAAACATGCTCTCCTACGTCATCCACTGATTACCTGGATCAAAACACACACAGCCCGCAGCTGGACCCCCTCCGGCCTCCCGAAGCAACCCCTCGCGTGTGCAGCTCAGCCTTTTATAGTGGAGGCATGTGATGCGCATATCTGCACCAGCTGTTCCTAATTACCTCTCAGTCTGGGGTGAATGACTCAGCAACACAAACTCTTTTAAAGAGTCACCCTACCTTGTTATCCAACCAACCTAGCGAACAAAGGGAAGCCACTTGACAGATCCGACGGTTAAACAACAAGAGGCATCACTCCTCCAAAGCTACCCAACTCCAAGATGACTCACCAGGAGCCTTTTCCCCCCTAGACTCCCTTACGACGTCCAAAGCCAGAAGTGGCAAGCGCCTTCAAGCCCAGCCCAGAGCTTGCACCACTACCACAAGAGCAGGAAGAATAGGCCAACCCATACCTCTTCCCATTTCTCTGAATATTTGTAGAGCTCAAAGGCTCGGCCACGAACAAAAATCTAAGGTGGTCATCCTTTAATCTTTCTTAACTGCCTTCCCTGCAAACCCAGTGGGCTGAGAGTGCTCCAATACTTAAACAAAGACCCAGCAGGGGCATCGTCCTCCAAGGCGAGCAGTCACAACTCTACAATTCTCAAAAAAAGAACAGCATCCTGGAAAAAAAAAAAAAAAAACAGTCTTTGTTCTTCCAAGCCTGTCTCGGGAGCTGGATTTTCCCACACGCGTTCTTTCAGAATTACTACTACGTCTGCCTTGACTCAGCGCACGCTGAACGTAGAGAGCTCACTACATAAAAGCCACCGGCGCAATTCCACTAAATGACACCAAAGTACCGGAGAAGATCGAGAACGCGCTAGCCCTGGCCCTACCGGACACGAACACAAAAGCTGGTGTCGTTAACATCGAGACCCACTCTGCCTCTGCTATGCGAGTCTACATTACAAACGTGCGCCAAGCAACAACAAAGGGAAGCGCGGACCGCCCGGTGGTCCCCAAACCCCGGCCGGCTCGGCCTTGCCCCCGCAGCAGGCGGAGCGGGACGCGGCCCGCGGCGAAGCGCCGTGGAGGGCGGCGCCAGCACGGCCGGCCCGGAGAGTCCGCGCAGCGCGTAAACAGCGCGCAGCCCGCCGCCCCTTCTGGGCCCGCGCGGCCGCCCGCCACCAGCCCCGGTGACCCCCGGGAAGGACGGAAGGACAGCAGCGCGCACCGCCCGAGCCACTCACCGGAGCCGAGGCGCGGCGCGGCCCGACTGCAGGCGGTAAGCGGCGGTCAGGTGACTCACTCCCTCCGCGCGGATAGCCGCCCGTCTCCTCCCCTGCGCTCCGTTCCTCTCCGCCACCGCCGCCAGCGCCTCCGGGCGCTAAAGCTCCGCCCCCGGCTCCGCCCCGGGCCCCGCCCCGTAGCTGAAACCCCCGAGCTCCAGGCCACGCCCCGCCTGGAGCCACGCCCCGTTCCAGGCCCCGCCCTCCGCTAGTAAGCGCCTCTCTACTTCGCCTCCTGCAAGCTCCGTGTAGCCTTGTGGAGCTTATTGCTGAGCGCCAGGCCTCCAACCGCGTCGCCCTACTTCTGCCTTTGGTGGCAAGGTTACACGTCACGGAAGACCACCTCCTCCTCACCTGCTGAAGGCAGGAAAAATAAAAAGGATGACGCCTCCACGCCCCCAGGGTTTTTTGTTCCCACCACACACACACCAGGTTAGATAAGGTCTTCTGCCCCACGCCCCCAGAGGCCTCGGAGGCTCCTGGGCTGCTGAAAAGGGTGTGTCGACATCTGTCTGAAGCTCAGCAGGACTTTTAGGAGCAGATTCTGAGAGGAGGAGGCTGCTGCCCCTCTGAATGATCACTAACTTCCCTTCGAGTTGTTTGTGTCCGATGAGGCCCTTCCTCGAAAACCACAAGGCATGTAACCTGGAGAGTGCTTTGCTCATTATAACCCATTAATATGCATGCTTCCCCGATCAAATCCTTTACTGTTTGTGCTCAGCCAACACTGCTTTGAGAGTTATTCCTGCGCCTTTCATACTTGCCTGAATAATCTGCACTCTTTTCTGCCTGCATTCACCAACGGGCAAACACATTGGACTGGGCTTCACGTCCGGAATACTGTACTGTCTGGCAGCCTACTGTTGTCCCTCTATGCTGTGCTACCAGGAAACATGGATGCATCCGTGTCTGGCTATGTCAGCCGTTTTCCCTCGAGTCCTGGTCACGCTTTCATCCTCAGCTGCTTATTTGGGTGTTTAGCCAATTGTTCGTTTGTGTTTTTTATTATGTTCGCTGTTGTTCAAGGCAGTGTCTTTCTGCAAAGCTGCACACACTCGCGGCAGGGCTTATCAGTCTGGAGAAAGAGAGAACTGGGCTGGCCAACCTGATTAGAAATGAGGAAGGAATTACTGCCCCTGAGGCCGGTAGCCCTGGGAGGACTTGTGGGAAGAAATAGTGTTGCTGGCTTTGAGTTTTGAGTTCCAGTGGAAAGTTGTAGAAAAATGGGTAGCCCCAAAATGTATGTGCTTCTTAAACACACAGACAACCCAGGGGTTCCAGGAGAGGGGTTGCCTCCAAACAGTGATATCATTGACATGACTACATCTGTACAGTGCATAAGCTGCTGCGACTTAAGGACATTCAGTTACCTCCGAAACTGGTGAGAATAAGGCCTAAGTGCTGTGGGGTGGCCATGTAAGTGGTGACCTGATAGCTTCGTGAGACAGGGACAGCAACAGAGCTAAAACCAGGGCGTGGCTGAAAGGAGTGTGGTCCACCAGGCTGTGAGGGGATCCAGACGTGGAGGCAGGCGGCATGTTCAGGATCCTGAGATCATTGTGTAGGTATTCAGTAAGAAATGAGGGGAGACACTTAGGGATACACTGTGCGGGTTGGTGGTGGCTCTGACAGACATTCGAGAGTCCTAAGTGTCATTCACTCTCCTTCCATTCTGATCCAAGGTATAGTCTGCCTTCTTCCCACACCTCTCATGTACGTTCTTTCGATAAATAGCCTCATGCTATATGTATAAGCTCACAGAGAACCTCCCTCTAAGCACGTTTCTCTTGACTTGTCCTCAAGAACACTTAGCCCACCCCAACTCTGTGACAAGATGAGAAGACAACCAAGCAGTCTGCCTTAGTTAGAGTTTCTATTGCAGCAATAAAACATCAGGACCAAGAAGCAAGTTGTAGCGTTTTTTAAAAATGTATTTATTTACTTATTTATTTAATGCATGTGAGTACACTGTCACTGTCTTCAGACACACCTTCAGAGGGCATCAGATTACATTGCACATAGTTGTGAGCCACCATGTGATTGCTGGGAATTGAACTCAGGACCTCTAGAAGAGCAGTCAGTGTTCTTAGCCTCTGAGCCATGAAGGGAGCAACACTGATGACAGGCCAGACCCCCTGGAGCTCCCAGGGACAGAACCACCAACCAAAAAATATACATGGAGAGACCCATGGTGCTGGCCACATATGTGGCATAAGATGGCCTTATTGGACATCAGTGGGAGGAAATGTCCACAAGCCTGAGGGTGTTCAATGCCCTAGTGTAGGGGAATGCCAGGGCAGAGGATGGGAGTGGGTAAGTGGGGGAGCACCCTCACAGAGGCAGGGGGAGGAGGGATGGGATAGGGGGGTCCAAAGTGGAGTCCTGGAAAGGGGAAAACATTTGAAATGTAAATAAAGAAAATAGCCAAGAAAAAAAAAAGTATTAAAGTATAAAAAAAGCTGAGCACGGTGGCGCACGCCTTTAATTCCAGCACTTGGGAGGCAGAAGCAGGCAGATTTCTGAGTTTGAGGCCAGCCTGGTCTACAGAATGAGTTCCAGGACAGCCAGGGCTATACAGAGAAACCCTGTCTCGAAAAACCAAAAAAAAAAAAAAAAAAAAAAAAAAAAAAGCACGTTGTAGAGGAAAGAGTTTATTCTGCTTACATTTCCACATTGCTGCTCATCACTAAAAGGAACCAGGGCAGGAACTCACACAGGGCAGGAACCTGGAGGCAGGAGCTGATGCAGAGGCCATGGAGGGGAGCTGCTTACTGGCTTGCTTCCCTTGGCAGGTTCAGCTTGATTTCTTATAGAACCCAAGACTACCAGCCCAGGGATGGCACCACCCACAATGGGCCTTCCCACCTTTGATCACTAATTGAGAAAATACCTTATGGCTGGATCTCATGGAGGCATTTCCTCAAGGGAGGCTCCTTTCTCTGTGATAACTCCAGCTTGTGCCAAGCTGACACACAAAACCAGCCAGTACACAGACCAAAAAGTAAATGCACTGGACCCATGAGAAGAGCTAAGAAGTGAGCCATTTCCAATAGGGGTTACCATTGCTTACCTCGTGCTATTCAGAGCTCTACAGCGGGAAAGAGAAACCAGAAGTTGAGCTATTCGTCTCAATCACAGGGAGAAGGGTTAACTGGGAACTCCAGCTGACTGCTCCAAATTTCCTGGCCAGGTTCTACTTGATGTTGTAAGAGCCATTATTTGATTACATCGTCTCTAAAATGTCCTTTTACTTGTAGCCTCACTTGAGGGGACACTCGGCCTGGGACCCTCCATGGGGAATTCCAGCCATCTGCCTTGATGATCCTTCCCAGACTTTATCTGCTGGATGTGTTGAGTACCCAAGTTTATGATTTACCCCTTTCTGTTTATTACTTTACTTTGGTTTCTGTTTACTGAACAAATTCACTCATTCAACACTAAAAATATGGCTATTGTAGATGATTCTCTGGACCACACAGAACAACTGCACAGTCTTTCTCTGGCGGGTGGGTATGCACTTTCTTCTCTCCTCTAGACCACAATTTCAACACTTTTTCTCACATGATCAGAATGGCCTCGATTCTGATTGGCCATATGCAACTTCCCTACAAAGACATCCCAAGATTTGAGACTGTCAGGACTGTGAGGAGCAACTCAAATGTCAGCGAGTGAGAGCATCTACAGGACATTAAAATGCAGACTTCTGGACCTGCCTGCCTGAGACTCTGATTCCACCAGACTGAGCACAGCTTGAAGATCAGTATTGTTAACATTGAAATTCCTAAGTTAGAACTTGAAGCTTGCCACCTAACGGGAGGGGGGGGGGGAACGATAATCAATAATTAAACAAAACAAGTCAATGGGAAGGATAATACAGTGTGCCTGGAGCTAGATTTCATCCCTAGGCATCCCCTTTCTATCCTTTCAACTTTAGCATTAATTTAAATAACACACATCTGATGAAGTTGAAAAGATAGAAAGGGGATGCGTGTAGGATGGATGAAGGAAAGGACCGTAATTTTCAGTATCCTTGCCTTGAACCAAAACCACTTAAATGAGAGAGAGAGGGAGAGAGAGAGAGAATGCATCTTTCTCTTACTGGCTGACTATCAGCATATTCAAAAATGGCTATATGGACTTCCTGAATTAGCATAGCATATTAGCTGCTAAGCCAACAAAACTTGGGCATTTTCCTCTATTACAGATTCACTGTGCTCCACTTTTTCTCCCTTCCCGCCCCACCCAGTCCCCGGCTGAACGTGTTTACAAATTGAAGTGCACAGTTTCCTATGCTCTTCTAAGAGTGATTCATCTGTCAGCTTTTAAGGATCTCCTTGAGATCTTTCATACTACTCCTTCCTTAAAATATGAATTGAAAAAAGAATTATTCAAAATTGTCTTTTCTCATGAGATTTTTAAGAGGGGGAAAAAATCGTTAAGCGTCTGGGGGGACCACTGGGAAGATTGCTCCGACATTAAAGGGTTTGCCCTGCAGGCGAGAAGACTTGATTTCAAATCCAGTACACACCCGTAATCCCAGCACTGGGAAAACAGAAATGGGGACCCCAGGAGCTCAGTAGCCAGCCAGCCTAGCCAAGTCAATATGTTCCAGGTTCAGTGAGAGACCTGTCTCAAAAACAACGTAAGGTTGAGGATTACATATAAGGTTGACCTGGACCCCCATAGGTGTGACCTTACTAGAGTAGGTGTGTCACTGTGGGAGTGGGCTTAAAACCCTCACCCTACCTGCCTGGAAGTCAGTCTTCTCCCAGCAGCCTTCAGATGAAGACGTAGAACTCTCAGCTCTGCCTGCACCATGCCTGCCTGAACACTGTCATGCACCCACCTTGATGATAAAGGACTGAACCTCTGAACCTGTAAGCCAGTCCCCATTAAACGTTGTCTTTGTGAGGATTGCCTTGGTCACGGTGTCTGTTCACAGCAGTAAAACCCTAACTAAGACAATCACACACACACACACACACACACACACACACACACACCGTTGTAGGAAGGAAATTTGATTATTATCAGCTGATGTTGACAATCAGCTGAGAAAATCAACCTGGTGTTCAACATAAAGATTCTATGCTGCTGTCTCACAGCGACCTACACTTGGTGCTTCTTTGTCCCATGTCTGTGCTTGCCCGGTCCGAAGGAAGATGTACCTGTGAAGCGGGGACATCCCAGGCTATTGATCACTTATGCTCCTTGATGAAGGGAAGTGATGGCAAAGCTTTCTGTGCACATATCTCCCGTCAGCACACCACCATTCTCACACAGCACTGCACATGTGCGTTGTCATGTTTTTTTTTTTTTCCAAAAAACAATACTGTTTTCAAACATTTCTCACCTTTATTCTCGTTTTGAGACATGATAGGGGCTTTATCAAAAAAAAACCAAACAAACAAACAAACAAACAAAAAAACAACACCAAGATCGAGTCATTAATGCTGAAACTCATTTTAAGTAACTCCAAGCCACGCCAAGGAGAGATTTTTCGAAGAAATCTAGAACTATTCACCATCATTCTCTCTTCCAGGGACAGAATGCCTGGCATGGCTCTCCAGATGAAAAATCCAAATCCTTCCAGGAAGCAGCACATGGTGACTGTGAGTCACAACGTGTGCACCAGATCTGGACAAAACATAGCATGTGTCAAATGAGAGTTGGGTCCTCCCTTCTCTTTTCCCTTACATCAGGGGAGAGCTACAGAGTCACAGTTACTACTCCCTCACACTCAGCTCTGTGTCTTATTTCGAAGAACACCCTACGCTGCCCCAGGACATCCTCTGTCATGCCTCCACTGCCTGAGCACCAATTCCAGCAGTAAAAACAATAGGTGAGGACCAAATCTAGGCTTTGAACTTCAAGGAGGGGATGCTGAGATAAAACAGACTCCTATCTCCAGAAACACAGCTATTTAACACTTCTCTCAGAAGTGATGAAGAACTGAAGCCATGGCCCCTACTCTTCATTTGGAACTACGTGCGTGTTCAAGCTCGAGAGTGTGTGTGTGTGTGTGTGTGTGTGTGTGTGTGTGTGTGCGCGCGCGCGCGCGCACCCGCTTATGTGTGTAAAAGGAATACTTTATTAGAAGATAATGGAAGACTCCCTAGGCAGCAGTGTTTACCGGATAACAAAAGATCGAAAGAAGGAGATGAGAAGGTAGCCTCCAGTGGAGAGAGAAGGCAGAAGCCAGGAGCAGCAGCACAGTCCGGTGATCACACAGCACAGTAAGTCATGAATTTGAATTCAGTCTGCTCTACATAGAGACACCCTTGCTGGATTCCACCCTGCCCCACCCCCAAGCATGGATAGCAGACAAAGGGAGAGGGGAGGGGGTTCTAGAGCAGAAAACAACTCCTTGGGACAGGGACTGAAGGTGTGAACAAGGTGACACAGAGAGACAGCAGATTTAATGACATCCAAAGTGGCTCAAAGACAGGAAACATCTGCAGTTCCAAAATCTAGCAGAAGGCTGTAGTAGGATAAAGATGGCGGCAGAATTTGTCATTCCCCCCACTCCCATCCCCCCACCCCCACCCTGTTTGTCTCAAACCTGGTCCTGCCCTGAGGAAAACAAGGCTGGATCTAATCTTTTAAAGGAGTGGCCATGATTTTTCTTCTCCTGAAAGGACCTCCTGGAGAATGTCCTGCATAAAACCAACCCACTTTGCTACTGAAAGGTCAGCATAGAACACACCTCTCCACCTTAGCCCAGCCAAGTCGCCAGCATCAAACCTTGGTCCTCTGCATGAGCCCCTGCTGTGGAATACTTCCTCCAGAGGGACATAACAGACCACAGTCATCTTTATCAGAGCACCTGTGATTACCCATGAGAGACCCTCGAGATGAGAGCCTACTGATGTTCTCTCAAAGAAAGGCCAAGGGTTCGTTAGTTCCTCCTCTGAGATTTCAATGACTTGCTCTTGCACCTTTCTGCCAGCCATGTGTCATTCTGCCCTCGTTGCCTGTGGTCTTGTAAGATGCTAAGGTAAAGCGCAGAACGTTCACTGAAGGCTCGGACACCATCGGTGCAGCTGTAGAGAAGCAGTCATGTCTTCTGGTTGTACTGCTGTTCTGGGTTTTTTCCACCCTCTAGTAAGTAAGCCCTCACTCGTGATTCTATAAGTTATCCCCAAATGTATTGATTCACCAAGATAGGTGGATGGGCTCATTACACTGATCTATCATTAGTACCCAATGTGGAATGACACTGAAACTACATAACCAGACAAACCAAACTACAGACTGTGGTCCAGGTAAAAGAGTACTTGTACTTTAGAATGGAGTGACGACAGTGAGTGAGAGGAGCTGAAATCCTAGAGAAGAGTCACAAACACAGAAGAGTCCTATCACAGCGGCCTGCTTCCTGGACTGGGATGCCACAGGTAAGAAATGCCTTCAGTAAAGAAACAATTACCCTCTGAGATTTGAAATCTATAAATAAGATCTCTGAGGACAGAGGGGAGATCCCTTTGTCACTGAGACACAGAGAACCAAAGTACTGGGAAGTGGCTGGTTTGCCCAGATGGCCACTCCAGCTTCTGTCCCTCCAACCTCTGTCCTGCCCTGTGTTTCCAATGGCACACCTTAGGGGGCATGGGCTCTCCAATCAGTTGTCTGTGTATAATAGCATGTGACATTACCGGCTGAGTTGCTTCTCCGCCACGCCAGGGGTTGTCTATGGCTACATTCCTTGCTTAAAACCCTCAGGTCCTTCTGGGTCACCCTCACCTAAAGTTGTAGCTAAAGCAACCTCACTTTAGGAGTGCTGACACAAAATGTCCTGTTTTGCATATCTCCCACATTAGGATGCATGCCCCTCCTTATTGTATTCTGTCTTCCCTGGGAGAGGTCTCATCTGGTTCTTGCCAGTTTCCCCACCTACTGACTGATCAGAAGAGAATGAAAGTACCCTGGCTATATTAAAGTATCTACACAAGAAACATAGCTGTAAGCCGGGCGTGGTGGCGCATGCCTTTAGTCCCAGCACTTGGGAGACAGAGGCAGGCAGATTTCTGAGTTCGAGGCCAGCCTGGTCTACAAAGTGAGTTCCAGGACAGCCAGGGCTATACAGAGAAACCCTGTCTCAAAAAACCAAAAAAAAAAAAAAAAAAAAAAAAAAAAAAGAAACGTAGCCGTGGGGAAGAAAAGTTAACTCTTGAGGACAAGAAACAAAAGTGTAAGGTACAAGCAACGACCCTGTGCACTGCCTAAGTTGAAGATGTACAGCCATAGACATAATGTGTGATCCAAAACACTCCTCCCTGGGATGACAGGAATCCAGACTGCCTGGGTCTGCAACATCTGGACCTCAGTCATTGTGGTGGTTTAAATAAGAATTGTCCCCACCCCCATAGGCTCATATACTAGAATGCGTAAGAAGTGGCTTTAGGAGTTGTGGCCTTGGTGGTGGAGACTTGGAGAAAATGTGTCACTGGGGATGGGATTTGAATTTTCAAATACTCAATACAACCCCAGGATCTATCTATCTTCTGTCTATCTGTCTGTCTGTCTATTTCTCTCTCCTTCTCCCTCCCCCTCTCTCTATGTGTGCATGTCTGTCTGTCTGTCTGTCTGTCTGTCTCTGCAATTGCACATCCAGATGTAGAACTCTCACCTCCTTCTCCAACACCATGTCTGCCTGCACATTGACCTGCTTCTGGTCATGCTTCCTGCCATGGCGACAATGAACTGAACCTCTGAAACTGTACACCAGGCCTAGTTAAATGTTTTTCTTTATAAGAGTTGCCATGATTATGGTGTTTCTTCATAGCTGTAGAAACCCTAACTAAGACAGCCAACAAAATCATTCTGCTCATGCTTCTCTTTGATTCTTTTTACTGACATCTGGCTTTGCATATAACATGTACTTTTACCTACAGAGACAGATAAAAGAGTGGGTAGACAGCAGTATTTGATACAATACAGTGCTATTGATACAGTGTTGTTGTTGGCAACAGTCTCATTGTAAATTACCCATCTTCCATTGCAGCTCTGATGTACTGTGTCTTTGAAAGCTGAATCACCACTGATGTTTGTAAGTCAGGGTTCAGAGTCAGTAAGTTCAGAGTCACGGTGAGATGGATGAGCAAACCCTGACCAGGCCTGGGCAGGGGAGTCCATATTTCACAGAGCCACCTTCTGTATTCATTTCTGGTGTTCTGTGACTCACTTTCATTCTCCAGTCACAGTACTTTTCTAACTTCCTTTCTATTAGACACTACTAGGTGCCTATTTAATAACAGTTTCTCGAGTTCGAGGCCAGCCTGGTCTACAAAGTGAGTTCCAGGACAGTCAGGGCTACACAGAGAAACCCTGTCTCGAAAAACCAATAAATAAATAAATATAAATAAAAATTAAAATTAAAAAAAAAAAAAAAACAGAATTCTGGCTAAACGTGCCATATACCCACTTAACACGTTCGTTCCCAGACTCCTTCATCACACACTGAGGTCTGTTCACCAGGAAAACTCTCACTTTTCTGAAACCAAAAGACCAAACCAGCTGTCACCCAATTTTACCACTGGCTTTCACTCCCCCAATGACAGAGCAGGAGGAGGAGCTGTTCCAGTCAGGAGTTTAAAACTCACAGTCTTAGGCCAGCAGGACAGGACTTGTAGTCGCAGGTCAGGTCCTCTGCCTTGAGCCTCATCGTGGTTTCAGAGTTTGCTCTTATTCAAGGAAAGAAATCCCCACCCTTCTGCGCTTCCACACCCAAGTTTCTGTTATGACCAGATAGTGTGTTGGCCTGTAGGTCCTATAATCTCACGGCTTAATCTCAAGTCTCCCGTATTCTGATACATTCTGGGATGAATGGGGCACAAGGACTACTAGGAAAATAATGGAGCAGATGGAGTTTTTAGCACAGCCAGATTTGTTTATGAGTTCTACCCCCACCTGATGATGACAGAAGCACGAGGAATACTCGGGAGGTTAGTAGGCAATAAGGACACCACTTGTGACTAGGTTAGTGCCTTTGTAACGCATTCCTGGGGAACACCCTCACTCTTTCCACCACAGGAAGGCAGAGAAGGAAGAACCCTCACTAGAACCAGCCGCGATTAACCCTTCCCTTAGAATTCCATCCTCTGTGACGGGGAGAAATAGATGTTTGAGCCACTGTGGTGTCACTGCAGTGTGTGGCATTGTGTATGGCGATGTAAATGCTGGAGTCACTCAGCCTGCAATTGTGATCTGGAAGCTGGCCAGGGATCAGTGGAGAACAGCAGTGTTACAATGACAGAAAGAGAGGGACTGGCAAGGGGAGTCCACTGTGAAACTGTGGAGACAGTTACTATTGCCTTCCAGATTGCTACTTCCTCTTGGGTAAAAGTAGATCACGAAGAAGAATGCAGAGATGTCAGTAAAAACGCTGTTAAGTTTCAGGAAGTGACTCTTTTGAGACATGGGACAGCTGCCGGGGAGGGGAAAGGGGAAGTTACAATCCTTCAAAACAAACTCATGGATTTTAGCTCTATGTGATGCATGTTAAATCCCACATAAGGATGAGACATTAAATTTCATGTAGTTAAAGGAGATATCTTCATATACCAGAAATCTGAAACGTTTACATGAGTCCAAGGAACATCTTTATATTGGTTCTAAAACCATCAAGTTAAATTCATTAGAACTCCAGAAAATGGCCTATTGGCTAAATAAGACCTTAGGGACATGTTATGGGCCAGCATTGGGCATGACACTAGATGGTAAATTTTATATTTTGAGCAGATAAACCAAGCAGCAGACCGAGCCAAGGGAGAGGTTTATTATGCGGCGGGAATGGGGGAGCGGCGAAGTGGGTAGAAGGGTAGAGAAGAGGAGAGGGAGAGGGAGAGGG
>NC_034601.1:78879618-78880716 GCF_900095145.1 Mus pahari | reverse complement strand
ATTTGGAAAGTCTGCTTGCTGTCAGCAGATGTTTTTTGAACTTCGAATCTCCAAACATAAGGACTACCCTTGATGAAAATGAACAGCAGGGAAAATATGAAAAGGCCACAACTAATCCGGTTTCTCATCCAGCGAGGTCGGGTTTGGCTGTCGGAGTGAAGCCTCATTCTCTAGGATGAGACAAGACCGGTGGTCTTGATGTATTTTGGAGCTTAACAGAGCACGGTCCTATTAGGGTTGATGTGTATGAAGAGGAATTATCTTTAGGTGGGGGAATGAAGGGTTTTAGGTGGGACAGGTAGACCCAATGAGAGAGTCCCTCAAGTTTAGTATCTGTAGGGGTTGCGAGGATTACCTTAAAAGGACCCTGTCACTTGGGAGAGAAAGGTGAAGGTTGATGACCTGGAAGAGATAAAAGGACTTGGTCTCCAATATTAACAGGTTAATAGGCAAGAAGCAGAGTGTGGTTGAGGTAGGTGATGGTCAGCAAAGTTCCATAGGAGAGAGTGAAGATGAGAGAGTAGTGGGGTAAGCAAATGATCTGGAAGGCGAGAGTGCTCGGCAAGAAGCCAGGAGTTAGAACTGGACATCCATACATGAGTTTAAAAGGTGAGATGAGGAGAGGTCGCTTGGGGAGAGCTCGCAGTCTGAAAAGAGAGAACTCTAGAGGGAGGTAGAGTCTGTAATCCTTTATACGTTAGGAGCTGTGACAGGTTATGAGAAGAGATGATCTAAAGGTTAGTTTTTGACAGGTGCAAAAGAAGGTCCTGTTTGGTGGCCCAAGGCTCTAAGGGCAAATCCCTCCCTTTCTGTTACATAGAGGGGAAAAAGGAGTCAGGTCAGGAAGATGTAAGGCCGGGGCTCTAAGGAGAGCCTGTTGGAGCCTTTGAAAGGGCTTGGTAATCGGTTTTAAAAGAGGTTCGTGGGCGGGGCCTGACACTGCTTAGCTGCTTCCTATAGAGGGCGAGAAAGAAGGGAAAAGGAAGGGACCCACNAANGTAAAAAACTGGCTATTCCTAAGAATGACAAAATTTCTTCTTTTGTCGACGGAACAGTTAGAGACTGAATCAGATTCTTTCTGTCTAATGTAATAGCCTT
>NC_034601.1:78866194-78876563 GCF_900095145.1 Mus pahari | reverse complement strand
TCAATAAAGGCAGAGGGATTAGAAGTATAGGAGCCCAATCTCTTCTCTATCTGAGAGAGTTCACTCAGTGAGAAGGGGACGTGCACTCTGACCAGACCATCTACCCCTGCAACCTCCCTTAAGGGAAGGACAGTCGCTGGGTCAGGTTCTTCTAGGGGTGGAGAGCTTGGGGTTTTGGTCATGGCCTTAGAGTGAGTGATAGGTGGTATGAAGGTAGGTGCCAAGGTAGAACATTTGGAGGAACCTGCAGTTGGTGCAGAAGGAGGAGGAGAGCTGGGGGTGACAGGCCCTGGGGAGTCTCAGTGGGGGGAAGCCGAGGTAGCAGTTTAGGTTCTAAATGGTGCAGAAGCATGCCTACGGCGGAAAGGAGGTGGTTCGTAAGCTGGATCCAGTAATGTAGTATCATCCAGTGGGAGTTGTGCAGGGTTCATGGCTAACAGGAGTTGAGTTGGAGAGAAGGAAGAACACATAGCAGGATTGGAATGAAGATAGATGAAAGATTTTGCATAGGTAACCTCTTCCCATTTACTGGCTTGCTGACAGTATGTATTAAGATCCCTTAAAACAACTGGGTCTAAGGTGCCATTAATTGGCCATCGAGAACCATTATCTAGTGAGTACTGAGTCCAGACTTTATTGCAAAGAGATATCAATTTTGATGCCTTTAAAGGAGGTGTGAACTTTAAGGACTCAAGGTTTTCTAGGCGACATCCCAGAGGTATAACTGGAAGAAGATTCTCAGGAGGTGCTGTGTCATTCTTCAAACTCATTGACCAGAAGCCCATTCCTGCACCGGAAACCCTGTTTGAGGACCCTGTAAATAAATACGAATAACCAAAATCGATGCCACCATTTTCAATATTGTCCTGTTACACTGATTGGCACTCGTGGCTAAAAGTTTTTCTGTGTGGGCTCTGTGATATGCGATCGCTTCTAAAGCTGGACCAACTCCTTGACAAAGAGGATCTTCTAATCCACCTTACTGGGATGATCAAGAATGGCAAATCCTTGATCTCTGTGGAGTCCAGCTTGGCGTCATCTCAAGCCATCCAGGGATGTCACAGAAAAGGGGAACAGGAGGGTGTGAAGTTGGACTTCCTACTACTAACTCAGCAAGTTCAGAGAGTAAGTGTTCAGTAGCCTCGGGTACTTAGTAGTCCAATGATGGGAAGGCACGGGGCACACAGATCACTGCAGGCTGCTTTTAGAGGGACTTTTGTCCCCACAGGGAGCCATCTCAAGATAATCATGACAAGCGTGGACTTTAGAGCCCAGCAGTTTGAGTGCTGGCTCCATTTCCTGCCACGTGGGCTTGCTTTTTCTTGGTCACCACATAAGAGTTAGCCTGGTTCTTCTTAGGACAGAGTCACCACAAATACTGAACCAGACAGAACAGAGCACATTTAGAACAGCAGAAAGTGTTAGCTTTATAATAATGGAAAACAGGATTTTTTCTTTGAAAAAATGGAAAGCAAAGTTATTATCAGAGACTAGACCCCCCGAGACCCCAATTTTCTGGCTCTGGATAGAATCGGAGCATGAAGATTTTGTGCAGAGAACTGAGTAGTGGGGTACTGATCAATAATGGAAAACTCCCTGGGAGGCCTTAGCTTGCAACTCCTTGAACAATGGCTTTCAGGAGAGAGAGAGGAAATCTAAAGGCTTCAGCACTGTTCTGTTCTTTTTAAAGACTGATCCTCTATGGAAGCGGCTTGACCTCCCCCTTCCTGTACATGCCAAATTAGAAATGCCTGAGACTTTATTCCTCCCTGGGAAGCTTTTAGGCCAGGACATATGCATCATGCTCCCTTGGCCACAGTTGGGGACTACTCCACAATACGACATAGGCTCCAAGCTCCCACTGCAAGCCTGCCTCCCGAAGGACTCTTGCCTAAGTCTGCCCTTTGGTCTGTGCACTCACTACTTTTCTTATATCTGTGGCCATAACAGCTTGAGAGAGGAAAGTTTATTTTGGGCATACAGTTTGAGGAGATAACCCATCATGACACAGAAGGCATGATGGTCCAGGTTCTGCTCAGAGTATCACTATATAGCAAATATGACCTTGTTTGTTGGGTTCCCCTGCCTCTGCCATCCATCAGCTGCTAGGATAATGGATGTGTGCCACCAGGATTTATACAGGACTGAGACTCAAACCCAGAACTTCACACACACAGTGCAAACACTGGAAAAACCTGGGCTACCACCCAGCCCGTTGGCTAGACTTTATTGAGGCCTTCTCTGTACCAATAGCCATGCTGAGCCCTTGGTGAATTCTTTTATCTTACAGTCCTCACGTGTCCAGAGATGAAGATATTACCATTACCAGTCCAAAGGGGGGAAAGAAATTCAAGGTTTAGAGACGCTGAAGAATGTCCCTAGTAATACAAACCTAGAAAGGGGCAATATCAGGGCTAAAATTAGGCATCTGACTCCTGAAGCAGATTTCTTTCTATATTGAACTCCTATTAATACTAATTTCCCATGAAATAATGTCATTGTGAGAATCAAATGAAACCACCTAGGTTAAAATCCCACAATGCATTGGTCGGGTAGTAAGAGCTCAAGGAATATTATCTTTATTTAGTAGTTGAGCCAAGGCTGTGGTTCAGCTCCGACAAATGTGAATGTCTGTGCCTTGGCCGCTGATCTGGAATATTCATTCAGGTAAATTCTTCCTTTCAATCAGATAAGTGTTGGGAGTAGCGGCAAGAGGCATTCAAAAAGCAAAAGGAGACGTGAAATTATGTATCTCCTTGGAAGAAAGCATATCAGTCACACAGATAGAATTCAGTGATAGGGGATTCTACAAGTGCCAGGTATGTTTCTTTTCATTCCCCAGGGAAGAAAGTCACACAGGTGCGGCTAGTTTCCTGCCTCTTCATAACTAGAATTACGCAAGATTTACGAGACAAATGTGCCAGCCAGGAAAGGATGAGACGAATCACTCTTGCCAATTTTAAAAGTCAAGGAGGCGCCGTAGAAATATCTAGATCTTTACTTCTGCCCAAGATGGCACAGCAGGAATAAGACTTCCTGCTCTACTGCACCCAGGCAAACACTTTAAAAAGGAGTGCAAATTTATCATGGAGTCCTTTACATCTTGGAGTCTAGGGGCATGGGACGGTGTTCCCCGAAAGAGGAAATCCACAAGGGATACGTATGTCTTGTGAGCATTCGCCATCTATTGCACAGACAGAATTCCCAGGCAGAACCAGGGCGTTGAGCTGAAGTAGTTAGAGTTAATAGCCTAGGAAAACCAAGATAGCTGGAATTCATACAAAATAAGGGAGAAGGGGAATGGGGGGGGGCGGGGGAGATGGGGACTGAAGAAAAGCAGAAGGGAGAGAGTCTACTTACTCTAGGGAGCTGCAGAGTTCCGCTGTTCAGCTCTTTGGTGTTGGTTTGCGCATGCATTTGGGGGCAATGCTGGCAGATGGGGAAAGCATTGTGCAAATTTAACAAAAAGGCAGAGGAAACAAATCCTATGAGTCCCACAAAGCTGGAAATAGTTGAAGCATCTCCTTGCCCCAGAAGGATGTTGATTTAGAATTCGGACAAAGTCAGTCCCGAGAGATCGCCCTAGTCCTACTCAGTGAGACTCAAAGGGCTTCAAAGGGTTAAAGGACTTCTCAACTACAGTGAGATTCAAGATTCATGGAGTGTAAAACCTGTTGCAAATGGTCACAACAAGCTGCTTAAAATATTGGAGGACATTAACAGCACACCAGACACTAGGAAAGGAAGGATTAATTTGGAGACGCAGCAGTAGAAACGATCCAAAATGAAATTGATTTTGAAGGCGGGAACAATGAGAAGACCATCACTTTCTTGTAAGTGGGAGCAAATGGAAGTGGCCTGCCAGACAGGTCACTGGAGTTGCCAAGGAGATGAGAAGGAAAACTAAAGAAATAATGGTTTAAAAGTTTGCCTAATGTGAGAAAAGCTATGAAAATATTTCTTCAAGAAACTCCACAAAGGCCAAACACAGGAACAGAGAGAATCGCCTGTCAGTCCCCTCACCTCCTTTTTGTCACTACAGATCAAAAACTCATCTCCCAACTGGAACTCTCCGGAAACTTCCAAGAACTGATACAATGTTCCAGGATATAGCCCACATGAAATGTAAATAGAAAAGTGACACTGGATGCATGCCCATAATTAAGCCATAGTTTAACTTTTTCATTATTTTAAACTCAATAAGGAAAAACTGAAGATGATAATAAAAGCTTAACACCACTTAAAAGGAAAATGGTGAGGACTTGAAGGTTCAGCGTCCTGTCCTTTCCCAGATGGCTTTCCCAGCTTGCGTTCTGCTCTATGATAACAGGAAGTTCCGGGTTTCCCCTTCCACAGTGTGCTTTGAGTAGTTTGAGTAAGAATGGCCCCCCTAGGCTCCTCTATGCTGGGTCAATGCTGGATCATCAGGGAGTTTAACTGGTGTGGCCCGTTGGAGGAGGTGTGGCCTTGTTGGAAGAAATATATCACTGGAGGTGGGCTTTGGGCTCAAGCCAAGCCCAGTCTCTTCCTCTTCTCCCTCTCCCTCCTTTTCTTCTTCCATCTCCCTCCTCTCCCTCCTTCCCTTCCTTCCTACTCCCTCTCTCCTCCTCCTCTCTGCCACCTCTCTTCTACCTCCCTCCCCCCTTCCCTCCTCCTCCTCCTTGTTCTCCTCCTCTCCCTCTCCTTCTGGCCCCTCCCTCACCCTCCTCTCTCTCCTCTCTTCCCTCCTCCCTCTGTGGCTCAGATGTAGAATTCTCAGCTACTCTCCAGCCACACATCTTGAGTCCATACCACCATGATGACAATGGACTAACTATTAGCAAGCCCCAGCCCCAGTAAATTACGTTCCTTTACAAGAAGTTGTCTTGGTTATGGTGTTTTTTTCACAGCAAGAAAAGATTGACTAAGACACTACTCCAGGTTACTCCACGTCCACTTCACCATGCTTATGATAAGGTACTGACTTCTACTTCTGAAAGTGAAGGTGTAAGGCAGAGGAAGGGTAGAAGCTATAGAGCTCTGTACAAAAAAAAAAAAAAAAATCTATGGTCAAAAGTTACAGTGTAACATCCCATGGGTTATGCAACTCCGCCCTAATCGAAGTGGAAAGGTACTATGGTAAGGCATAAACAGGATGACTTGGAGGTCATTGGGGTCAGCTTGGAGGTTGGTTAACCATCAACCTAAATTGAAACCAAATGCACAAGAAGTACCACAGCCGATAATAATCAGCTTAAGACACTATTATTATTCAATCCAACAAGATTTTTCTAAAATGTTTATCTCTGTGCTTCTAAAACATACACACATTCCCTTACCATGTCACAGTGATGACATGTTCTAAGAAGTGAGGTGCTAGGTGATTTTGTCATTGTGTGAGCACAATGAGTAGCACTCACTCCAACCTAGGTGGCAAAGGGTTATTACTTGGTGTGGCCTTTTGTTATCATCAAGAGATGCAATGTGCACAGACAGGCAGGTCTGCTATCAGGAAGGGAATGCGGTTTTACAGGAAGCACATTTCTTTTTCTCTAAGTAGAATTAGCAACAATGAAAATAGCAAAAATATAAATAAGAGTACTATGTTACATATAAAATCCAGTAACACAGTAATATATTACCATTAATAAGTACTATACACTATACATGATTGCACACTCTGTTTACACTATACTATTGTACATACTAGGCTTTTTACACTGCTAACAGCACCAACTAATAAGCAACATATTGTGCAATGATACTAGGATGTCTATATTATCATTAGGTAATAGGAATTTTTAATTTCTATTATCACATTTGGCCTATTATTGACCAAAATATTATATGCAGTGTATACCATATTTGTTGGGTTTTACTTTTATTCAAAAGGTAGTATTACTGGAAATCCCTTGGCACTTGGTTCTTTCCACTTAGTAAGATATATCCATTTGTGAGTCTTACAGGATTTAATTAAAAGTAATTAATATTCCATTGCATGGTTTTTTATATCACTTTCCTCTTGATGGGCATTTGATTTCTTTCCAGGTTTTAGCTGTTACTGAATTGTACTATAAGCTGTCTTAAACATGTATAAGGACTGTTTTACTTGTTTTTTATATTCTTAGAACTAGAATTTATAGGTCACCTGATATGATGGTTAGTTTTAATTGTCAAATTGACACAATTAAGAATCACAAAGGAAGAGATCTTTAATGAGGAATTACCTTGCTTAGGTTGGCCTGTGGGCTTGTCTGGGGAGGATTGTTAATTAATGTAGGAAAACCCAGTCCACTGTGGGTGGCAACATTCCCTAGGCAGGGAGTGTCTAAGCACAGAGCCAGGAGCATGGATTCACTTATCATTTTGTTCTTAACTGTGGATGTGATATGACTAGTTGACTGAGTCTATGCCTTGATTTTTCCTAAAACAATGGACTATAATTTGGAATTGCACAGCAAAGAAACCCCTTTTCCACTGTGTTGCTTTGTCCCTGTCAGATCAACAGTTACATAACTAAAACAACCAACATGTGCACATTCATCATTTAAAAAACAATGCTAATCTGCTTTCTCAAGTAACTGCACCTATGTATGTCCCCTCTGGTGATGGGAAAGAACTGACTGAATGTTAAGGCTTTCTCTTTCTTTCTTTTAAGTTAAAAACTACTCTAGCCTTGCTATTCTTAAGCATATAAAAGATACATCGTTATTTCCTGGAAAACAAAATCTAAATCAAAAGAAAAGTCGTATGTGAGGAAAACTGACAAGAATTCCAAGAAATACAGATATTGTGATAGCTCTGAATAAGGCTCCAACATCCCTCAAATAAACCTAAGTGTTCGCTTCAAGTGTTTAAACAGGAGAAGTCTCTGGGAAACTGGGATGAGCTGATCACCACACTGACGAGTTTTATGTCAACTTGATACAAGCTCGACATTAAATAGACAATTTAGACTCATTTGGGAAGAGGGAATAACAATTGAGAAAGTGCCTACAGTGCAGATTTTCTTTTTCTTTCTTTTTTTTTATTCTTCTCTCATATAGTACATCCTGACCTCAGTTCTGCCTGTCTCTACTCCTCTCAGTCCCTCCTTCCCAAAAGTCCTCTCTCCCCCAGATCCCCTCCTCCCCTGTTTCCCTGCAGGAAAAAAAAAAAAAAAGCGCAGACCTCCCAGAGATATCAACTGCACATGCACATGGCATAACAGTGTGTAAGTGTGGGCACAAACCCTTATATGAGTCCTGGACAAAGGAACTCTGTGGGAGGAAAAGGGTCCCAAAAGCAGACAGAGAGATAACTGTCCTCCCTCTGTCAGGGGTCCCACACGAACACCAAGCTATGCAGCCACAGCATATATGCAAAGAACCTAGCTTTGACCCGTACAGGTTCCCTGACTGACACTTCAGTCTCTGGGATGTATGAGCCCTGAGCCCTGCTTAGCTGATTCTGTGGACTGTGTTCTTGTGGTGTCCTTGACATCCCCCGCCCTGGTTCCTTACAGTCCTTCCTCCCCATCTTCCATGGAATCCCTGAGCTCCACCTCATGTTTTGCTGAGTATCTCTGTATCTGCTCCTATCAGTTAGTGGATAAAGCCTCTCTGATTACAACTATGCTAGGCTCCGTTCCATCTATGAGTGTACCAGAATATCATTAGGAACCATTTCACTAACTACACACACACACACACACACACACACACACACACACACACACACACAGACAGCTGAATTTGGTTCTACCGTAGGTCTCTAGGCTAGCCAACCTCTGGGTCCTGGCCCTATAAGCAGTGTCAGGGTGAATTCCCTCTCATGGCAGAGGCCTCAAGTTGGACCAGTCATTGGTTGCCACTTTACCTATAGGCATCTTCTAGATGAAGGACTGGTGTGGGTGGGCCCAGCTCCGTGAGGATGATGCCATCCGTGGTCAGGTGATCCTGGATGGTATAAGAAAACAGACTAATCACACCAGTAAGCAGAACTCTTCCACTGCCTCTGCTTCAGTTCCTGCCATGGTTTCATGGACCATAAGTTATAAGAGGACAGAAATCCTTTCATCCCCAACAAGCTTTTGGTTGAGATTGTTTTATCACAGCAATAGAAACTCTAAAGAAGACAGTCACCTGGTCTGCTGAGTGTTGAGCCAGTCATCAGATGACTTAAGATCTGCATTATTTGGCTGCCATTACAACAAATATGTAAGATTGGTGTGGATTCAGTTCATTGCTAATATTATGTTAATTGGGTTCCCAAATTACACAGGAATATGCACATCTACAGGTAAGATGCTGTGGGTCCCTGCCCAGACTTGGCTCAAATTGGAACAGTTGCAGCCGCCAATGGCTGGGCAGGGAGATAGAGGCGGAACTTGAGGTTCCCAGGCAAGGAATGCAGGAGAGAGAGAGAAGTGGGAGAACCACCATGCCGGGGAAGCGGGAGGATCAGGCTTGAGAGCTGCAGAAGAGAAAGCATACAGCCATGTAAGAGCCAAGGAAGAGCGGCCCCAGGTCTAAGGTAGCAAAGATGGAATGTAGATTTTAGTAAGTAGTAATTCAGTAGTATCGGAAGGGAGGTGTTAGCAATGTGGAAGTTTGGGAGTGGCCCAGCCATTGAGCTGACTAAGGCATATTAAATATAAGGCTGTGTGTGTGTGTGTGTGTGTGTGTGTGTGTGTGTTTCATTTGAGAATCCAGAGCATTGCAGGGGGCAGGTAGCAAAGAGTGCCCACGCCGCCACCAGGGAATTTAGAGAGGGTTACTCAACTACAGCGACATGAGATGGTCAACTTGTTTTGACTAAGATTTGTTCAGCCTCGTAGCTTTAGAAGCCCTGGTGCTCCTTCAACGATGCATCTCAACATAGTACAAGCATGAAGGAGTAAAATAACCCCTCTCAGAGCCAGGAATCAAAGGCAAAGAGAGAACAGAATCCCATCATCCCTTTGCAGGTCATAGCCTCCTTTCCTGAAGCTTCTGTAATCTCCTAATGTTGTCCCCCTGGGAACTAAGCCTATGAAGGACATGCAAGGTCACACCATAGCAGTACCTGGGTCCTTCTCTTTGTTCCTATCTTGAGTCTGAGCTCTCTATATAAGACTTCCAAGTAAGCCAGGCAGTGGTGGCGCACGCCTTTAATCCCAACACTTGGGAGGCAGAGGCAGGTGAATTTCTGAGTTCAAGGCCAGCCTGGTCTACAGAGTGAGTTCTAGGACATCCATTCAGGGCTACACAGAGAAACCCTGTCTCAAAGAAAAAACAAAACAAAACAAAACAAAACAAAAAACCTCCAAGCAAAACAAGGGAGAGGCTGGGAAGTGTAAGGCAGAGGAATGTTTCAGATTTTGTGAATGTTTTTAGTAAGAAATATACCACAAATCGCTACTGAAGTACTTGACGTAGTAGGTTTTTAAAACTCGAAGGTAAGCAAGGTAAATTTGAATGGTAACTGTTAAAGGAAAACACTCCTCTGAAAAAACTGCTATGTGCACGTAAGTAAAATTGGGTGGCTTTTTTTTTTTTTTGGAAGTGATGTGGGCAATTATGAATCTGTTCTTCAGAATGGCCAGCACAGCCATTTAAATGTTTACATGGTGCTTATGATAGAGAGAGAAAAATTTACATTACAATATAGGCATTTTTATGTACTATATTTTTGTAGTAAATTAAAGTTTTTTCTATACAGTATTTTTATTCCCTTTGTTGGAGTCAAAGCATTAAATTCCTTATTTTGAAATGGCTAAAGAAATTTTACTTGCAGCACCTCTTTTATGGCATTTCAGTCAGAACTAGGAATACCTCATGTTGGATCAGCAACCCTAACCCATGATTACATCATTAGCACAGTGCAAAACACCGTCTTTGAGTGACAGTGTCTCTGCAAATACACCTTTAGTCCGTCTTCTGTTACTCACAACACGACACCACAGGTTATGTAAGTTATACACAAAAGAAGTTTATTTGGAGTCAGGATTCTGGTCAAAAGTCAAGGGCACACATGTGGTGATGGCTCTCCGCCTGGCAAAGGTCAGAGGTAACTTGGGAGGATCACACAGTAAGAGGCAGGGAACTCAAAAGCGACATGACCCACATGGCTTTTACAGCAGACCACTTTCAAGCTAACCCCTCAGTCACATACTAGGAGCCTCAGTCACATGTTATAGGGCACAGTCAGCCCCACTTTTAACTCTTATCATCGGAATTAAGATTTCAACAAGAGTGTCAAAGCTTTATTTAGGTCACAGCACAGTTATACGGAAACAATATTGAGCATATTGAGTTTATATTGGCCAGATCATACTTATACTGAAATAATATATTTCAAGATGTGAAGTCCATAGTTTCCCTTCATGCACTTATATTTAGTGTGTATAGTGTGTATAGTGTGTATAGTG
>NC_034601.1:78862354-78866119 GCF_900095145.1 Mus pahari | reverse complement strand
TAGTGTGTATAGTGTGTATAGTGTGTATAGTGCAAGGGCTTAGGGAAGAGAAGGAATGAGTTTTGGCTGCTAGCAACAGGAAGTTGCTCTCTGATTCTCTATTTTTAATGTGTACATGAATCTCTGGAGTTTGTTAAAATACACAGTGTGACTGTGGAGTCTGTCCTGAGTGCTTCCTGAGAGTCTATGTTCCAATAGATAATATGCTGTTGGGTTGCAGAGGTTGTCACCTGTGAACAGTTTAGGAACCAGTATGGGGGTAAGAATGACTGTGCTCAGAGTACTGGATGAAGCCCGAGTTACTGCCTGTGACAGAGTCATGTACACAAAGGTACACAGTACACAGGATACCTGTAAACCCAAAAGCTCTGATTTTTTTTTTTTAGTATGAAGAGGATTATTGTTTATAAAGTCTAGACGCTTCCTAAGGTATGAGCCATAGCTAGCACCTTGTGTGGAACAGATCAAGCCTACAGGCAGATGGATGGTTTCCAAGCTCCTCAGAGACACTGGGGATCTGTGTAACCCTACCCAGATTCAGAAGGGAAGGTAGGCAGAACAGTAGTCGGGGCTCTGGCCCAGCTAGCTCCACCACTGTGCAAAGGAACCCAGCCCTCTCTTTGATCTCCTGTTGATATTTCCAGTCAGTTTCTCCAATAACAATTAATGTAAGAGCTATTGGGTGTGCTCGTCTCTGAATACCGTGCAGCAATATCATCCCATCAATTCCTCAGAAGTGAGGCTGTAAACATACCCGTGTTGCTCATGGTCCCCGAAGCCACCGGGGAGGTCTCACTATGCATGAACATCACCTATTATCCGTACCTTAGAGATCCGGGTATATTATCAGCTCTGTCTCTGTCTCTGGAGGGCGGAAACTGTGGATGCTGGTCTGAGAGGAGTGAGATCTCAGAAGCCTTTAGCAGCTTCTGCCTTTAGAAACAGTAGCACCAAGCCAAGGCGAGGGCATCTGAAGAAAGAGCTCAAGGAAAGAACTTTCTAGGGAATCCAGCAGGTAAAGGGTTGGCTTTGAACCTGTGTAATGGAGCCCTCTCGGCATTGGCTCGCCACCATGTGGGTGTTGTTTCTCCTTTGGGTCAGTGATGCTCCATCTTGGTTCTGACGAGAATCACCGCAGAGCTTGCAGACAATAGCTAGGCCCGAACAGTCAGCAGGCAATCTCTGAAGGCAAGCAAGTATCAGCCATCCTTGGTGGTGTCAGGGCTCCTCTCAGCCATTCCAAAGGCCACTCCGCCTTGAGTCCTACTTGGGAATTTTCAATAGTTTCAAATAAAAACTGCACAAAGTTTACATTCATGAGGTTTACTAAGAGCTCATTTTACTAAAAGAATATTTTACACAAAATTTTTTTATTTAACTCTTAAATAGATGTATATTCATTTGTTTCTGTTTGCATGTGATGTGTTCAGTGTCACGGTCAAAGAATATTTACTGAACAAATTTCTGCTATATAAATTCAAAAAAATTTTAGGGAGATTTTTGATAAATAATAATGTTTTATTTCTAAAATGCACATCTACCTTTTGTTGCAGAAGTTATATAAGCTTTAGGTGTTTAAATATATATATGATATGTCAGCCTTAATCGTTTCCAGGGAGTTTTCCAAAGGAATGTTGATATTTACTTTGGAAACAGTAGCTTGCTGTAGTAGAACATCACATGATACAGTATTGAAAGCAATGGGGGCAAGGGGAAGTTTTTAAAGACAAACATGAGGAGTACTGCATTGGGTATTTTAAAGCAGTGCTTCTTGGCCATGGTGGCTAACATCTAGGGTAGAGTGAGGCTGAGTCGGAATGTACAGTTTGGGGACAGATGTCCTTACAGAAGTTCCTTTAGGATGTGGTTGTGCTGGACTCTAAACAAACCTGGCGGTCCCCCCAGTCTTTTGTGATGTCGCCATCCTGCAAATAGTCCGAAGAAACTGTCCTTCAGAGCCTGCTGGTCCTTTACTTTTCTTGATAGGTGGGTGGAAGTGACTCCCATCTCATTCTGACGTCTTTGCTGGCTCTCTCACACATGTTATAAAAGTAAACATATTCGATACAGATCCCAGCACAGCATCCACACCTGCTAGACGGAGGATGGATAGAACAATAACCTCTAAACTCCTTTCCCAGTGCTAAGCTCTGGCTGGCCTCCGTGGCAGTACAGAAATGGACAGTGGGTTATGAAGCCTGGATCCACATGACTTCAATACTGGTTCTGATACCCACCCTTAGCATTTATGACGAATACCAACACCTGAACTCTCTGAGTCTGTTTTCTCGTGTGGAAATGACGACGGCATCAGCTGTTTCTCGTCGTCTTTTGAGGAATGTGTGTGATAATTATAACCAGCCCAGGGAAGCATCCAGCATTCTCTGTGACTTTCTCATTTGCCTTGACCCAACTACTGACCCATGAGTCAGCATGCAGTTGGGATACAACGAAGTTGCTCATGCATCCTAGGTAGAATTATAACGGAGAGTTTCTTGTAGGTTTCTTGGCATTGTGAGGATGGGGGTCTGTTTTACTGCCTGGTATGAAATTCTGACACTTGTATCATACAGTTTAAGAACAAGTTCTCTATCTGAATCACCATATATAGTGTAAACCCCTATGGCATATGAAGCTATCTGGCTTAAGTTATAATGTGTATGGACTGGAATTTTCTTAGTCAGTGGGCTCGATATTACAAATGCAGTATGAGTTAAATTTTAAAAGATTTTTAAATTTCTGACATGCGATGGAACCAGCACCAAGGCCCTCTGACTCAGGGTGCCTTGCCTCTGGGCAAGGGTGGGATTGGACTTGTTCATTCCTGTAGCTGCTGAAGCTCAGAGACTGCTTTCCCAGTAGCTGTTTCCTATAGACAGGGGTGGCAAAGCCAAAGAAAACACAGCAGGGCCTAGAGGCCACTTGGGTATTGTTACTCTTCCAAAGAAACAAAATGTACATTCCAAAGATTAGGCTTACAGATTTCCCGTATCATTTATGTCTTCAGCTATTTATGTTTGTCACCGTTGTCTGTGAGTGACCTCTGACACTCTAGAATCTTGGTCATCAGATCCTGGCTTTATCTCAGTCTAAGTAACTCTAATTCACACTGAAGCTCTTGACTTGAAGACTGGGCTTCTCAGAGCCATTGACCCCAAGGATCCTGAGAGCACTTTTATCTGATTTCCTTAAATAATGCTACTCATAGCTACACCCTATAATTTATGGTGGGAAGTTTTCTGAATCTGTCTCTCTGTTTATGTTTCTCTTTCTCATACACACACATACAAACACTCGCACACACACATAACACACACACATTTGTGCCACTCATACTCACATGCAGACTCACACACACATACAAACACTCGCACACACACATAACACACACACATTTGTACCACTCATACTCACATACAGACTCACATACACATACACTCACTCACATGCACATACACTCACACTCAGTTACACACACATGTACAATGTACAAAAATACCAGTGGGCATATACTACCTGCAAGCTGAAATATGTATTATATATTACCCTCCTAATTATTTTAGAGAGATTTAGGAAGAAGACATACACAAAACTTCAAAATGGTTTTAAATTATTCAAAACAGCCAGGAGAAGAAAACAAACAAACTAGGAAAGTGCATTTAAGAATGAAAATAGAAAGCTGGACGTGGTGGCACACGCCTATAATCCCAGCAATTGGGAGGCAGAGGCAGGTGGATTTCTGAGTTCGAGGCCAGCCTGGTCTAC
>NC_034601.1:78853352-78861791 GCF_900095145.1 Mus pahari | reverse complement strand
GGGCGGGGCAAGGTGCATGTGTAGCAGGACATGTGTAGAGGTCAGAGGTAACTTTGTGTCGTAGGTTCTCAAAGGGCTTGTACCAGCTGCTCCCAAATGTTATTCCAAAAACTAACTAAGCCTGATGATGATGCAGAGCTTGCACAGATGTGAACATCACCTCACTGTGTCTTCTGGGGGATAAACGGCCACACTAGCCAAACTGAGAGCTGGCTCTTCTCGGCTGCCCCACTTGGCACTCATGCAAGTTGACCGCAATGCCTCATGGGTAGGGTAGAAAACCGTGACTGCAGAGGGGGAGCCAAGGGGCAGGACTACCACTCGTGGGACATGTCCTGTGAATAAGGCACTAAGACAGAGGTCTTTCTGTTGTATTAGTGTTTGCACTACCACATTCACGAAGGACAGGGAGTGGTTTCTGTGTTTCAGTTAGGGTCATTGTTTCGAACGTCCCTAAAGAGCTAAGCTCTTGAGTACCAAAGGCAGATTTAAATGCTCGGTCTAGCTCCAAAGTCTACATTCTTCCTATTATATCACATTCCGAAGTCTGCAAGTCCAAAGTCCTTGAAAATAAGAATGACATTTCCTTTCTCACACTTTCTAAGGGCACTGTGAGCATTTGAGAGCCATTTAGAAGAAAACGATGTCCCCAAAAAAATGACAAAAAAGGAAAACATTTTATGAAGGTCATTTCCTACGGAAAATCCCCAAAACTTTGACTCACGTTTTCACTTTATAACTGAAACAACAAAGCATTCAAGGGAACGTTCATTAGGAATTACATAGCCACACTCTTGGACAGAGAAGCAGGAGGTACATAATGTAATAACAAAGGCTTCTATAATTAAACTGAAACCCTGAAGTCCCAGGCTTGCTACTTGGGCAAGTTATTCAGTGCCTCAGCCAATCAGGTGTCTTGATAGCTGTAGGATATTAGAGCTTGTTTTATATGTTTGTTCTGAGACTTCAACAACAGGCATAAAGAGCACAGCACCCGGTACACTACATGACTTTATAAATTACAGTCATAAGTTTAGATGGAAAATGATTCTGATGGATTGCCGAGCTTAAAAGCTATCAGTGGCACTAAAACTCAGTGATTCATCATACGCACTGCCCTTCTCACTGCCAGAAAGGAAGAGAGAAAGGAAGAAAGGAAGGAAGAAAGGAAGGGATGTACATTGGCTACTCTTTATTTTGAGAGATGTGTTTCAAGATTCTCATTGAATAATTGGAACTTCGGAGATACCAAGCCCCTCATATATACAGATATTGTATTTCTTTACTATCCTGACCTATAATTCCTTTAATTCCTTTTCCATACAGTTTGATAGGAGGGCATTTTTAAAAAAGGTCTCACTAGGTAGGCCACTAACCCACTATGTGGCCTAGGCTATCCTTGAACTCATGACCTTCCTATTTTAGCTTCTCGGTGCTGAAGTTGAAGCTGTGTACCACCCTGCCTGGGCTGCCTTTTTCCATCTTAACTAAACGTTTATCATGTACTGTGGCTGTAATGTTTGCAGTTAGAGGTGACACAGCAAAGCTACTGCTATGGTCAATAAATCTCCCCCAAAGATCTGATGTGGCCAGTGGTGTTAGGATGTGGTGGGGCTTATAGGAACTGGTGCCTCCAGGGGGTGGGGTCGTTCCGTCACTGAAGGCTTCCTATGTCTATGTTCAAGGCTTTTACTTGAAATGTCACATACATTACACCACATAATATGCAGTCACACATATCTAACTTCTCTGCATTAGCACAGTTTTTTTGACGCCTGACTATGTTTTTTCAGGTGTCAGTAATTCATTTCCCACATCACTGAGTATTATGTATTATGTGACAGTACACTTTGTAGAGATTTGCTAGTAAAAACCCTTACTAGAAGTATTCATATTTTTCTTAGCACTCCAAAAAGATACTAACCTCAAAACCCCGCGATGCGCCGCATGTTCGAGAGACATTAGCATCTTAAGGTAAAAGGCAAGCAGACGACACAGGGTCAGTTTTGAGTCATAGCTTTTTCTGGCTTTGGCCTTCATGTAAATGTGCAGAGCATCTGGTTCACTCTTGAAGATGGCAAACTGTTGCAAACGGCCCGCTGGAGACTCTCCATCAAACTCTGACTGAAGTAACGTCTTCCGTAGTTACACTGAACTTACCTTTCCTTTTCTGTGTGATATCTGTTAGGGTCCTGCAATAAGTTGGATTCGCTGAGCTTGTCAGGGTATAAGGAATGTGGAGAAGGCGCGTGGAAGCCTTCTGGTCAAACGCTGACCCACTGGCTCATCCCACACCTGGTGGCAGGGACATTAGTCGAAGATAAAGGCCTCCATGTGATTCTGGCCTCTGCTTTTGTGGACTCTCCAGCTAATACCCCAGACACAGTGGAGCAGAGGACCATCCCGATGGGATAGTCTTTATTCTCAGCTCACAGATGTAGCCATCGCTGAAGGCTGTTATTTGACGCCAGTACATTCTGGGGCGGCCAGTCAGCAGTGCCTCATCCAAGGGGTGTACATAGGAAGTAGATCATGGTTGCCCAGAGCTAGGAGTGGGAAAAATGAGTATTCCTGAATGGGCAGCAGTGAATTTGTTGTTCTTTGAGGAGAATATGGATTGGTTTGTTTTTATTTCTTGTCATTTTTCAAAAATTTACATGTAACAGCTGTATTAATTTTGGGAACAATGAGATGATCCAAGCACAGATACAGTGGATAGTGGTCACATCAGGGCACTGGGCATTTCCCTCCCGTAACTATTTACCACCTGCCCTAGTTCACTTTCCTGTTGTGTGAGAAAACGATACGCAGATGAAAGCCGCACAAGGGAGGAAGCTTTCTTTTAGGTCACAGTTACAGGTGAAGGCCCATCCTGGTGGAAGCCAAGACATCAGGCTGGAGCTCACAGCAGCTGCTTCTGCGATAGCCACAGTCAGGAAAGAGGAGTAATGGACATGCATGCTCCGCTCACTCCCCCCATTGTATACAGCCCAGGATCCCAGACCAGGGAATGGGAAACTCACACGTTAGTTAACCTTTCTTTGCCTCTGGAAAATGGGCATAATAATACTTCATAAAGTAATTGCAATTGCTAAAAATGGGTTACTAAATGTGGATATGTTAAAAAGGCTGAAGATGAAAATGTATGTGTTCACCATGATTATCATTTAGCAAAATAATAATAATAATAATAATAATAATAATAATAATAACTTTTATATGTATTCTATGGAGAAGGTATCCGGAAGCCTGCATACATGGAAACACAATCTGTGATGCCTTCACCCGATGGAATACTATGTAGCCGTTAACACATCACTGAATTCTCTACATTTAGAATTGAATAATTGTCTCTCTATAGAACATCCAAACCCCTAACATTACCACATAAGCTTTAAAATGGTTAAAAATGAAGTTTGTAATACTATTAAAGCATTGCCTGACTTTTCGGCTCTCTCTCTCTTCCATCTGCAACATGACATAGCCTGCTGTTGCACGTTCCTGCTGTCACGGGGCTCTTGTGGCTATGCCACCCCTGATGAGATTGGCACCTCAAAACCATGAGCCAAAAGAAATCCTTCCTCTCTTAGGTTGCTGTGTCAAGCATTTGGTCACAGTGACAAGGGAAGTTAGTGGAGCCTGTTCAGTCAGATGACCGCCTGTGAGTCCCTAGACCAACTGTTGGCTACATAGGGTCATCTTTCCTTAACTCCTAAGCCTTTGCACGGGATGGCTCAGAGTGTAGCAGATGCCTTCCTGAGAACAAGCAAGTGAGCACAGGAGAGAGAGAGAGAGAGAGAGAGAGAGAGAGAGAGAGAATGGGTGAGGAGAGTGGAGTATGTAATCCAGGTCCTGAGGTGACATCCCGTTACTGTAGAGAATTGTCTCAGTTATGCCGTGTTTGGTGGATGTGCCTGGGAAGCCTGTTCCTTCCTGAAGGGAAGCAGAGGAGGAGTGGATCTGGGGTGGGGGTGCGGGCAGGGGTGGAGAAAAACTGCAGTTGGAATGTATTGTATGAAAGAAGAGTAAATAATAATAGTAATGATGAGAGTGATGACAATGATGATGATGATAACATATACTAGCTGGTGTTCTGGAAGACCTGGGTTCAATTCCCAGCACCCTGGTGGCCCACAGCCATCTGTTTATTCTAGTTCCAGAGGATCCAAGGACATCTTCTGGTCTCCAAATGCATCAGGCTATTATGTAGTGCATATGTACGCATTCAGGCAAAGCACCCATATACATAAAAGTAAAAATAAGATTAAAAACAAAGAAACTGTGAGACTCAGAGTTTGGATCTCCAGTACCCGTGCAAATGCAGGATGGCTGTGGTGGCTCACCTGCCTTTCTGGGGTTCACGGTGTAGAAATAGAGAACCTCTAGACCAATCTGGATAAGGCAAAAGGGTAAGCTCTGGGTTAAACTCACAAGCTCTGTCTCAGTGAAAGATAAATCCAGAAAGACTCCCCGTGTCAGCCTCGGGCTTCCATATGCGCATACTCATGGGCACACACACACACACACACACACACACACACCCCTACATACATGTGAGGTTACATAACACACACACCACCCAAGCGTGCCACAACATAGACATGCACAAAAATTTTTTCAAATAAGTGTACAATCTTTGACCTCAAAACTCCAGCTACTACCCTATGAAATTCACTCAAGCACACACACACACACACACACACACCATTTTGGTTACAATCTAGGCTCCCGTGTCTCATCTTGCTCAGATATCCTGGCAGTGTCACAGGAAATCGGTGTATTATGGGTGCAAGAGAGGTATTGCTGAACTGCGGCACAAGCTCCAAGCAGCAAACTAAGCATTGCAGCATGAGATGAGTCAGGAGGAAATATCAGCTCAGAGCCCACACAAGACACGATGACAAACTAAACCAGGGTGTGAGCTTAGTTTGGTTGACCGGCGATGTGTAAAGGCAGAGGACCGGATAGAGAAGCTAGAAGAGTTTAAAATACAGAGAACTAGGACTAGACAGGCAAGAGAGGGCGCACAGAGGACAGGTAGATAGACGTAAAGCTCAAAGGAAGAAGGGAGCTTTTAATGCGCAGGCGTGAAGTCAGCCTGGCGCTTACATGTATCCATCCCCTGCGTTTCTCCTTTCCGTTTCCTGCATCTGTTCCCTTTGGGTAAATGCAATTGGCAGCTGCTAGATGGGTAGGCGTAGATGTAGTCCTGATGCCAATTGCCTGCCAGACACAGGTGAGCTGGAGAAGGGGAGGAGCAGAAGCAGAGTACCTCTGGAAACTCTCCATCCCAGAAGAGTAAGTGGCAGTTCTTATTCACACCAAAGCTTCAAAGACTCGGCAGACCTCAGTGACTATAAATTACAGAAGTAACTTAACGTCTTCACAGTGAGAGGTCCACTCAGAAACAAATACCTGGGGAAAAACAATTTTCAACTCCCCAGGAAGCAAACTGAGCTCCCACAGATCAAGCCATGGACAATGAATGGGTCCTTGATCAGTCACGCTCAACCATGACTCAAGGCTCAACCATGACTCACGACTCAGGGAGGATACGTGGAGCTGAGTCAGCTCCTGGGACACCTGGCTGGAGGAGATCACAAGGACAAAACTGAGCTGGTCTCCGGAGCTCTTCAAGGTCTCACCAATCATAATGAAACTAACGTAGTAACCAATCAAAATTGTACAAACGTCACCGACTATCAATCAATTATATCATCTTCATATTAGAGGTTATCATCGTATTACAGGTTACCTGATCCTGGGGAAATTCCCCTATCGCTGCATTAAAAAGGGGCCAGCAAGTCCCTTGATTCATTGTCATTTTGATGAATGATTGACCACCCCACCCGCTAGGCTGGTAATTTCTGCAGAATAAAAGCTCTTTGCCTTTGCATACTTCAGTGACTTTTGTCCCCTAACTCACAGTTACAGGAACCACGATACAAAAGAATGTACTACTGAGCCACTAAAACGTTTGTTGTCTGTGCATATAGACCAGTGTGATGAAGAGACTGCTAGTGTTATGAACACCTATAAAGGAAATACAAATGTTTCACAGCAAGAGTGGATATGCACATGGAAATGCAACGTGTTAAAAATTACATTGTATATTGTATAAGGACATAATTTAGATGGTGGAATTTTCCGGAAGGGTAGCAGAACTTTGGGTAGCAGAGATTTTTGAAAGTGGTTATCCCCAGGGAATGATGGAAGGGTGGGGAGGGAGATCGGAAGAGTACACCATAGGACATTTTGTATCACTCAGTATTAAAATATCACATGTCATTTAAAGGATTGTTTGGCACAATTTTTAACGTTGTTTACCAGAGGTGTAATTATACTATGGAAAGCACAAATGTTTGAGGCATGATAAAATACACACATCACAAAATTATAAAATGGTTCTTAAAAGAAATACCAGACAATAAAATAGACTATGGGGTTGGGGTTATTGGCACTTTAGAAAGATTACTAAGGGAGATTTTAAACTTTGAGAATGGACACCTTTTTTTTTTTTTTTTTTTTTTAATGTAGAATCCTAACCTTGAAGAAAACACTCAACCATGTCTGGAATGAATTTTGAAGGTTTAAGGTTTAAAAATAGTTGAGAATACCAGACATAAAAAGGTATGCAACTGTCATTAGGGGCATTTAAAAACTTCTGCAAAGAATGTCAGCCATCCCTGAGGATTCTAGAAAACCTATACACTAGCACTGTTTAAAAAGAAGTTCGGATTTCTTTTTTTCTTCAGCCAGCAAGGAACCTGATTCTAGGAACAATTTGAAAGCCAGAGGTGTTAGCTTCAAACATGAAGATAAAAATGTTAGTCCTCCCTCAGGCTGGATAGTCTAGGCAGAAATATTTGTGTCTGCAGCCTTCTGATAGGGACAAGAGAGATGGGCGGAAATCACATGACTTCTAGACTTGGGAGGGAACCCGGGGTTTCTAAAATCGGGAACAGGAAAGGGAAAGAAAGGTTTATTTGAGGTAGGTGACTCCCACCACGTGGCTCTGCAGAAAACAAAACCGTGGGTTTTTGTTTCTTGTTGGTGACTGAAAGAAACATCAAAACCCTTGTCTGGCTTTTAGGGGACTATTACCCAACTTTCTTCTTGGAAGAAATAGTGAAATCATCCAAAAAAAGTATGCTGGGAACTTAATGCAGATAGAGAAATAAACCCCTCCTTGTGAATGAACATTCCACATTGTGGTAGTTAAACATAAATAAAATAAAATATAGGATATACTGAGTGAGTCTGCTAGCAAAGAGAATAATTTACATAAAATCCTATGGACTATCCTCTGAATAAAAGAAAGTTCTACAAGAAAAGGATTACCAAGTGCTATGTGTATTCTACCTTTTGCTGACTGTCTCTTGTCCATGACAGGAATCACCACATAGCCGCGCGGATCGGGAAAGGCAATTCTTACTGGAGTAAGTTACAAATGTAAAATTGAACCAGGGGTCTAGAGCAGCACCTGTCTACACTGGAGGAGTAGTGAAGTCGGTGTTTTTAGCAGAGGTTTTGGGCTTTGTTACTGGGTCTTCATCTTCCGTTTCCTTAGGATTTTGAAGTCTAAGGAGTTTTCATGAGTGCATCCATAAGATGGAGGAAGGACTGTTGCCCATTTTTCATTTTGGATAACTGACTTTAAGGTTTGACTTTAAATGTAAAGTGTGAATATGGCTACAAATTCCTGTGCTGTGTTTCAGTGAGGGGCGGGGGAACCCGGGGATTCCTGCGAAGTGATTAAACTACTTGTCACTCAAGCATCAACCTTAAGACCTGGAGCTTGGATTCCCAACACCCACATAAATGCCAGGCAGGCTTGGTGGCTTGGTGTAATCACAGATTGCTTCAGGTAGAAACAAGGTGTTCCCCCCGGAGCAAGCGAAGTAGCTAGACTAGACATATCAGTGAGCTCTGGGTTCAGCTAAGAAACCTTGCCTCCATGGATTCCGTGGCAAGAGCTCCACAGACCAACCTCAGCCCTGCCCACAGACAGGCACACACATGCACGCGTACGTGGGAACATATTCAGCAATCGTGTAGAGCAAAGAGCAAGGCGTGGTCAGCATCCAGTCCGCTTTCCTACATAGGTTTTGTAGGTCTGGCAAATGGTGGGCTACTCTTTTCTATTTTTTATCCCCTGTAGAACCCACATCTTGTGGATCTTCTGGGATGTTCGGGTGGCGATTCCAGTTCTGAGGACGTGAGAGGATCCCAGGGGATTACTGTCCAGCCAGTCCAACCAAAGAGATGAGCTTGGGGTGCACTGAGAGACCCCCCATCTCAAAACCAAGGTGGAAAACACCTGGGGGGTGTCTCTTGCCTCCACATGTACCTGTGCACCCAGTACTCCATTCCTGCTATGCAGGAACCCACACAAATACTTCTTCTCCCTCTCCCCCTCCCCCTCCCCTCCCCCTCCCC
>NC_034601.1:78847899-78853257 GCF_900095145.1 Mus pahari | reverse complement strand
CTCTCTCCCTCTCTCTCTCTCTCTCACACACACACACAGAGGGAATGAAAGGGGACAGACCAAAAAAAAAGAGAAATTTTAACTAGTGAGAAAATATGAATTTTTAGGTACACCCATGGGATATTTCTCAAAAACTGTGTCAAAGTTACACGATTCCGTCTTTACGAGATGGAAACGTTCAGATGAGATAATGCACTCCCTTTAAAAGCAGCTATACTTTTTCATAAAATGTTTATAAATTAATATCTATGAGGCAGGTTAATACTGTAGGCTCAAAATAAAACACATAAGTGAGTCATAGTTTGTGTATCTACATTGTTAGTTATATTATATATTATTAGATAATATATTATCTTATGCACACACACACTCACACACACACGCATTTGTTTTTAACATGTAACTGACTCTGTAGTACAACAGGGCAAAGGGCCAATTCTGTGTAAATAGAATATTGGCCAATTGATTTTAGTCTTGGGCTTCCGCATCTAGATAACACGGCCACCTCCCCATTTGTTCAATTTAGTGTGACAATAGTAGGAACCACCCACCCCCAACTTAGCAACCCCTAATGACACTGAGCTAACTTCTGTTATTCTAGTTTGGTAAACAGTACCGAGGAACAGCTGGAAATGGCACCAAATGCGAGCTCGGGTTTGTTCTAACGTTCTGGTGGTTGGAGGGATTGTGGTTTTGGTAGGTGACGTTGCAGAGACGGGGGGAAAAGCCTAGAAGTTCACTCCAAGTTTTCTGACCAAGATCTGCGGGGCGGTGAAAGTATGTAGCTGCTTTGGAGACTTGCAAAAGGCATAGGCTGTGCAGCGAAGGCATACTGGGATCAGGTCTACGAGCTCAAGACTGGATCTTCCGTTTGTTTACAGGAACCTATGGTTAAAACGAGTTCACCTTCCTCAACTGCCAGGATTAATGCCCCCGTAGAGCAGGTCTGAGCTGTTTCCAGGGGCATGGTGCAGGCAGGCAGTTGAGAAATGAAGCCTAGTGTGTACCGGATTCCCGGCATAGGTAATTAGAGCGGATGGTCCAGTTTCCAAGAGGATTCAAAATTACAGAGAAAGAGGCGCATGTGGGGTCTGGGCTTGCCCAGCTCCGTCATGGTTTCCTGTCTTTCCTGTGAAGGTCTAAGGACTTGCTGGCTGGGATGAGAGCCACACATGGGGTCTGGGCTTGCCCAGCTCCGTCATGGTTTCCTGTCTTTCCTGTGAAGGTCTGAGGACTTGCTGGCTGGGATGAGCACTTGCGCACGTGGACAGGAAGAAGGACCACAGCTGTCAGCAGATCCGAAACTTAGCTGCTTAGAGGATTTGGTTCGTACGTTTCCCGTCTACCCTCGGGAAGTATAAACACACCACTGCTATTTTAATCATGTGACTAGGAAAGGCGTCCTTTCGGTTCTCTAGCCTGAATATCAGTGTGAATCAAAACAGAACCCTCTGCCATGTGTCATGTGCAGTAATGACCAAAACAAACGTAGAATTAAGTGTGAGAGAATCCTTGCATTTCTGTGGCCCGGACCTTCTTGCATTGTATAACTCCCTCTGGATTCTCACAACTTTGCCGAAGTTTGGGTTCACAGCACGAAAGCTCACTTTTCTTTGCAAATGCCATCGCTCTACACAACGGCAGCAAATGTTACTTGGAACACCTCGGCTCAGGGCACAGACTGCTATGTATTAAGAACCGCAGCGTCTTTACTGTACACACAAAGTTTTAATTATAGAAACCAAATGCTTCATATTTCCCTCTCATCATTCCTCATCACCAAGGCTAAAATCAGCTTATCGTTACATTTCATTGTGTTAGAATGCTTAGGTTTAAAAAAAAAAAAAAAAAAAAAAAGATGCTACTGGTGTAGCTGACTTGAGTTTCATGGAAAAAAAAAGTCATTAAATGAATCTTGGATGAATTAAATGTTAGAAACTGCGACAGGCTTTCTAACAACCTCTGGAATAGAACTAAGCACAATCCTGTCGCTTTTCCTAGGATTTAAGCAAAGTGCTGATCGCAGCACAGATGATGATAGCACCAAAGCTGCAATCAATTCGTTGACTGATCCTGCTTCACACCCTGCAGTGCCACGTATTTTGCCAGGATTTAGTTCTTTATGAAGAAAAAAAAAAAAAAAAACTAAACAAACACACCTAGAATGCGGTTATCACCAAAGTTAGGCATATATCAAAGAGGTGTTTTAAAATAAATTTATGGTTTCTTATCAGTAAATGTCTGTAAAGCCTTGGCTGTCCTGGAACTCACTTTGTAGACCAGGCTGGCCTCGAACTCAGAAATCCGCCTGCCTCTGCCTCCCAAGTGCTGGGATTAAAGGCATGCGCCACCACGGACGGCTTCTGTAGCTTTTTAAAATATGCCTGCATCTTTGGATTTGCATAAAGCATCTCTGCTGAAGGAATACAAGTAGGGAAGGAGAGGAAAGCCTTGCTCCAAAGCAACTTTTGTATCCATCCCACCTTTTTGTAAATAACACCGAGGCTTGGGTTTTGTTTTGGTTTGTTTTGGTTTGGTTTTTTTGATGTTCAACGAATAAAGAAAAGATTTTTAAAAGCCCCTCACTGCAGCGAGGTAGAACAAACCCATTTCACTTCCCTGTGAGTTGTATTCTCAAGCCACATAATCTATATTTCTTCCTGAAAGGATTAAAATATAATAGCTACCCTATGTCCTCTGTATTTCCAAAGTTTTGGATAGTTAATGATGTCATATAGGAACTAGAGGATGGGATGGTCAGTCTCAGTTGTCAACCTGAGACGAGGAGTCACCAGAGTGACGGGCCTCTGGGCATGCCTGTAAAAGATGAGCTTGGTTGGTTTACTGTGGCAAGAGGACCCGCCCACTGTGGGTTACACATTCCTTGGAATCTGGGACTGTATGAAGAGAAGATTCACTGAGAACAAGGATTCACTGTTCTCTTTTTCCTGCCTGATAATATTATGTCAACAGTGGTTGCAAGATCTTGCTGACTTGACTGCGTCACCATGATGGTCTGTTCCTTAGCAGGTAAACCACAATAAACCTTTGCTTCCTTAAGGAGGCCTTGTCGGTTCATTTTATCACAACCACAGAAAAGTATGTAAGACGGCCATTTACTCTAGGTTTGTTATTATCCCCTTAAGTCTAGAGCTGGTCCACTTCATTTGAAAGCAGGTTGCCCATATTATGTCCAGTTGAAACCAGCATCATTTTAAAGAAAGTGTGTCCTCTTGCATGAGTTTGCAGATATTTAAAGAAAACACAAAGACACTTTAAGAAATGCCATTGTTTACAGGGTGAGCTGGCCTAAGTCCTTTTGAAAAATTCGTACATGTAAACTATACCTGATAGCTCTGAACTATTTCACCTTTACGAATCATCAAGCTTTCAAGCAGGTTGTTTTGATACCTCGAGTCAGCATGTTAAGTCCCCCAAGGGTAAAAGTACACATCAGAATTGTTCATTCGCTGGCACTCCCGGCACTTAGAAATGTGTCTGGCATGTAAAAAAGAGCTGGATAAATGTTCTTATATGAGTGCTGTCATACATGGGAAGAGGATTAACTTGATCTGGCTAGCCAAACAATCCAGTAATTCATCTGAGCAGGACTGATGAAGTAAATTCCATGGCTCTCTTGCTCAAGGACTGGTTACATAAGGAGACTCTCTTTGGCCGTGGAACTTATCCAATAACTATCAAAGATGTCAGCTTAACAAAGACACCTCAGAAAATTATCCTAAGGTGTCATTGCCATCCGTACATCTAAAGAAACAGTGCATTTTGACAGAGAGACACGACTCATAATTTCAGATGTCATGGATGAATACAACACTCTAAACTTCTTTCTTCCTTAGATAGAGCTTGGCATCCAGGGTGTTGAAAATATCATAAAAGCAGCACACAGCATAATTGCATATGTGAGCAAGATTCTCCCAGAGGAATGTTCTCATCTTACACACGTCATCGTCAACACACAGTTACGTTGTAAAAGATGACTCTTTTTGTTGTTGAAAATGAAGAATTAAGAGACGCAAGTGACTCATAGAGACAGCGGAAAACTAAGAAATACTGGGAATTAAGATGAGACAGACCAGCCAAGCCCTAGGATTCTAAGAAACCAATAAACAACTGCTCTGCAATTAGAGACGGTGCCTCCACTTGCCTGGCACACTTTTTGGACAAGCCCAGGTTGAAGCAGGATAGGGGAGGAAATGGGACAGAAGCTGCAAATGAGGAAGACAAGGAGGAGTTTACTTTAAAATAATGATTTGTGTGGATAGCACAAGAGGTCTTGCATGAGCTCAAAGTCTATCATCTTGACTGTAGAAGGCCAATCTAACCACACCTGTAAGGTAGTCCACTGTTTCTTAAGAGAAACTTGAGCTAGATCAATGCTTTGTATAAGCTGGACACGGTAATAACCACTTCTCAAATGTGGGCTGTGGAATCAAGGAGTCATTGTCATCTAAGCTTCACCGCTGGCCAGATGAGCAGGGTTGCATGAGTCACAGCTCTCTGTAGACCGGGTGTCCACACTTCACAATGGACAACATCTGTAGAAACCCAAGCATAGAACCTGGCCCAAGAGATAATGTCATCACCAGTAGCTGCTGCTTCGCATCCTGTGAGTGTGAGCTGCGGGCTCATCTCCATTTCTATCATTCTACTTGGTATTTTAGTTGTTTCTGAAAACAGTAGGTTCCCACCAAGAATGGAGTAGGAAGAACATGGTATAGTTACTGCTTGAAGATGAAGAGAACAGCAAAAACCAGAGCCCCAGTCAGGTACAGGTGTTACAGGACTCTCCCAAGGGAAATCCCCAGGGTCCCCAACATCTGCTGTTGGGGACCCTGGGGCAGCCATTCTCCCCTCCATGGGCTACCCTGCATTTGATGCTATTTCTGAATAAGATGGATTATTTTACTCATTATTCGATCACTCATCCCATTCCATACAAATATGAAGCATTGTGCAAACTGTGGAAAGGGGGTACAGAAGGCAGAGAGGATCTCAAAGGCTTTCACATCCTAACTCCAGCAGAGACTCAGACAAGAAAAATGGATAAGGAGCTGATACGGGAAGGGTGGGGCTTGAGGAGCTGCACCACACAATGTCTGTCAGTGAGAAATCGCAGGCTTACATGCCGGTAAACGCGGTGGTAGTGGGGATAAAGTATCACCCACAGCACATGCATCACAAAGCTTGTTTGTTATCTTTACCAAAGAGCCCACAAAACCAAATAAGTACAGGAGGATTGGTGTTGCTTCATTAGAAAAGTGTGTGGGGGGGGTGGGTGTGTGGGTGTGTGGGTGTGTGGGTGTGTGGGTGTGTGTGGGGGGGTATGTGTGTGGGTGG
>NC_034601.1:78836239-78847794 GCF_900095145.1 Mus pahari | reverse complement strand
GTGTGTGGGGGTGTGTGGGGTGTGTGTGTGTGTGTGTGTGTGTGTGTGTGTTGCCTTAACTTCTGGAAAGAGAAAGACCTCTGATTCTTCAACACCAAAATCCGACTCGCCCTCTATTTTTGGGTTGTAGTGGGAACTCTGTCACTGGTCAGAAAACAATCTTCCTTCTCTATATCTCACAACATGTTGAAGTTAAGAGAAACAATTTTATTGCCCAAGCTTCATAATATCTATCTGTCTTGTCTATCTGTCTGTCTGTCTGTCTGTCTGGCTGGCTATCTATCTATCTATCTATGGCTCACTGAAGAGCAGAAAAGATCACTCAGTAGTTAAAGCTACACACTGCTCTTGTAGAAGGCCTGAGTTTGTTTCCTGACATCCCCACTGGGCGACACACAACTCCCTGTAAGTCCAACTCCGGAGGATCTGATGTCTCTAGCCTGCACTCACATGCACAGGCATGCACATCATTAAAAGTAATAAATCTTTTCAAAAGGATTCATTGATAAACAGCAAGAGAGTTTTGAAGGAAAATCCACAGGTAGCAAATTCTACCCGAGGAGGCTCTGAATCAGTGCGTCTATTCTTACGTCTTCTAGTTCCTGAACCTACATTGGGGCCAAGAAGCCCAGGTCTCTGCTTGTGCCCATGCCTGTGTCTTCTGGCTAGACTCCAAACCATAACAATTCTGCATCTGCAAGTCACTCCCTCAGAAGCAATGTGAAGAGGGACACGCAGGCATTTAGATGCCAGCGCCATCTAAAGCAACAGAAAGACAGACAACAAGGAGACCTGAGAAGAACTCACAGAAAGGGGGAGCTGGGAAAGGTGGGTCTAAGGGCATCTCAGGGAATTAGTACCTTGACAGCCTTTATCTCTCAGAGAAGACTCTGCCAGCAGACCTTCCCAAACATGAAAACCCAAGACTTATTCTTCCCTGGCTTCTCTGAGTAACAAGCATCCAAAGGTAGGAAAGGCAGATTTATGGTCCAGAGGCTGCCATCCAGAGCCGCACCTTCCTCGTGAAGGTACTTGTCTAACACACTAGGCTGATGGATGGATGGTATCATCATTCCTCCATGCTGACTTTTTCCCAGTATATACCACAGCCCGTTTCTGGGAGTCTCATAGTTTCTTTCCAAAGGTGGGCTATATTTCTCTGCCACATGGTCAGATGTGACCCTAGGGCTGTTCTGAGTGAAAGTCACGTGAGCAAAGATGACAGAGGCTTTATTCCACACAAACATTTTGAAGCTTCACACTTTTCATTCAACTTTTGGTTTTTGTTTTGTTTTGTTTTGTTTTGTGTCGTTTTGTTTTGTTTTGTTTCTCTACCACAAAAAGCAAGTTAGCATCTCCTAATATGAGCTACCAATGGGATGGTCTTCAGAAGGAGACACTCAGAGCAGCACTGACATGGCTGGTGCTCACCACATCCCGTGCAAACTGGGAAAGAAAATTTGTTGATGGGAGTCCTGGGGCTCTCTCTGCTGACTGTGTGCTGCTGTTACCGCAGCTATAACTGACTAATACGGTCCATCACCAAAGACATCCGTTCTTCAAGAAATTTGGAGTTCATGACTCAAGAAGAGGTAAACAAATTTAGATAAGGCTGGTTCAAGGCTCAGACCATCCAATCAGAAGTTATTAGGAAAAAAAAAAAGAAGATTTTGCTATCCAAGAAAAGCTGAGAGTCTATATGATAAGTTGTTATACGAAAGGTCACCTGCTCCAAGAGTGTGGGAGTCACCTAGAAAAGGATTCGCCTTCAATGACTGCGAACAGCATGGGGTTGCATTCCCTTTACCACAATCTATTTCTTAGATCAATTCTAAATGTTCCTATGGTGAATTAACTTTTCCTCCATTCTAGCAATCCAGTGAATGAACACACACACACACACACACACACACACACACACACACACACACACACACACANACACACACACACACACACACACACACACACACACACACACACACACACACACATCCCTGAAAGGCCTGAACACAAACTGGTTCTTTGGCTGTAACTGCCTTCACGGCCCCGCCTCTTCCTTTCAGTGTGTTTATTTACGGGGCTCTTTGACAGCTCTACTGCTGAGCCAGTGGCCTTGGGCTGTAATTAAAGAGACTTTAAAAACTCAAAGTTAGCATGTTTTTCAAATCAATTAAAAGTGCTTTAAAAATATGTGGAGAAGCCAAGAACCTCTATCCACCTGGACATACTTAGGGAGCTCAGTGAGGACTGAGAAACTGGGCCTCCAGGCAGTGGGGAGCAGGGCTGAGCAGGGATGCCAGCTTGTTCCTCTAATGCTGCTGCTGAATCCAGAGAGGACAGTTGAGGTAGAAAGCAGACCTCAAGCCCCATCCCTTAGCAAGCAGAGCTTCGATGTAGGGTGGCGATCTCACATGGACAGCCAGCAAATGCACTGAATTGCACACTCAGACAAAATTCCCCGCATCTCTGGAGAGAATTGTTCTTCTAGAAGATTTGTTAAAAAAAAAAAAATTTAAAAAGAGGATTCCCTCTTGGATAGGCCAGCTGGCAGGAATAAATCATGCTCTGGACCTCACAGAGCCTGAGAAAAGGATGAGTCAAAAGAGCTTCCTGGCCAGCCCAGCCCAACGGGGACAAAACCATTGGTGATTGCTCAGCAAGAATGTCTGACCACTGGACAGCCACAAGCCGGAAAGCTCACTGGTGCTCTTGGCTGGCCAGTCCTCTTCTTTAACAGAAGGAAACAGCCAAGAGACAAAGCGAACACACAAGGTCACACAGCCAGCAAGGATACGGTGGGCGCAGAGATGGGGCTAAATCGCTGACTGTGGCAGTCCAAGGTATTTATTAATCTCTTTCTATACCTGCCTCTTCTCAAAAAATAGAAAGAGTTTACAGGCTCAGGTCAGCCGGTATAGAAGCTTTGAATCCAAAAGGAAAAACTCAAGAATCTGAAACACATGACATCATCAACTGAGAAGTCGAAGCCATTGACTCTTTAGCTCAGAGTTCCCAGAAAGCATGGTATACCATTACATAGAGACCATCTGTCTGTCTGTCTGTGTGTGTGTGTGTGTGTGTGTGTGTGTGTGTGTGTGTGTGTCTGTGGGGGGGGGAGGGGATAAACCATGTGCTAGCTTCAAATAACCTTGTAACATGCAAGCCATCGCAAGTTCCTAAGGTCAGCCATCGATACCACTGGAGGGGTCCGACCCTAAAAAAAGTTTTATAAATATAAGTAGGATGCATCACAGCCCATGGGGGCTGCGGTAGGGAAAACAGGGGAGTGGAGCGGAAGGGGCCCCAGAGGAAGGAAGAGGGGGGAGGTGCCAAATACAAACACTGACAAATAATAAAAACTAAGCAGCGGTGAGTGCAGCTAAGTTAAGTTCTCTTGTATAAAAGGGGGATAAAGGTCCCACTTAGCACACGTGCAGGGAGGCTGAGAGCTGTTCTAAAATACTGGGGTGACACAACGCCTTAGAGATACATAGAAAATGGGAATGTCTGGAGCGCTCTCTCTCAAGCTTGCCGTTCACCCCGCTCTCATTTCCTCCCCCAAACACATTCGAAGCACACATTCAGCAAGATCCAGCCAACACCCAAGCTCAACACACACCACCAACGGTCAGAAAGGCAACTCAGCCTCACCCTGTAAGTGTCCTGAGCGCCTGGCAGAAGGTGGGCTTTACTCCAGCAACCTGGTTGCTTCTGGGTTTCACAAAATGAGCTTTGGAGGGTAGGGGGTGGGAGGCGAGGGTGGGGGCAGAGGTTCTTTTTTTTTTTCAGCACCTGCTGGGAAACATTTCTCCCCCCCCACCCCCCCACCCCCCCACCCCCGGCTTATTGATGTGTCTTTTTGTCTTTTTGAAGCCCAAAGCAAAGTAGATACAAGAGGGCAGCAAGGTTGCACCTTTGTTAGAAGCAAATTCATGGTAATTTTCCATACCTTCCCAACTCCCTGCCTGCAGCTCCCTCTGCAAACCATAAACCTGCCCCTTAAGGGAGTTACAACCCAAGAGGGAAGACTGCAAGCAGGACTGGATCTCAGTCTGTACATACAGACACACGTGAGGTACTGAGCTGGGTCCCCCAAAGCTACCAACAAGAGGCTAGCCATGACAGTACATGCTTGTAGTCCCAGTGGTGGCGAGGTGAAGCCAGGCATTCTAGGTATCTGGGGGCTACTTGGCAGCCCCAGGCTAGTGTGACCCTGTCTCAAGGAAAGCAGGTAGGTAGCTCTTGAAAAACAGTGCCTTCACAGGCACACAAGCACACCCCCACACATGAATACACACCAGCACACATACAAAATCAAATGGGTTCCTATGTGGCTTCATACTACCGGGCATTACATAGAGAGGTTGGTTTGAGACTCGAAGTGGTGCATTCGTCAGGAGAGCGGCTTGACAGCCAACTTTGGATCCCACATGTGGTACTGGGGTCACAGAGAGGCAATGTAGCCCACATGCGACCCATGAGTCCTGTCTGGCCCCTGAATCATCCTCCCTCAGAAATGTGGGAAGAGCAAGAGTCAGAAAAAACATGTTGGCCAGTTTCATTTCCCCCTGCTCGAGAAGCAGTTATAAAAACGCCCCCAAAGGCGATGCTTTAAAACCACCTGGGCTCCTCTTGATTGCCTCATGGAAAAATAAGAAAATAGATGAATTTAAAACTCCTGGGGCTTCCTCTAAAGCTCTCCCATACATACATGTGGCAGGCTAAATTCTACTCTCCCACCTTTCCTCAAGGGTGGATGTTTAAGTCCCAAACCTCACCCCTGACAGATCCTACAGAAATCCCCGCTGACCACCCTCCTCAGAATGTTACAGTGTTTTCAGGTAATTAGAATAGAATGAAGCTATGAGATAGACCCCAATCCCATCCCACCAATAGCCTCATAAAGAGATTAGACCACAGGCAGGAGAAAGACAACCATTGACAAGGCAGAGAAAGTAACCTCAGACAGAAATCAGCTCTGTAGACACATCTATCTTAGACTTCTAGTCCCCAGCACGGCAAGGAAACAAACAACAGTAGCGTAAGCCAAGGGCTTAGGACCTAGGGAGCCCCAGTGAGAAGCCAGACTCCTGAGAATGATGAGAAGAGATGACAACCTGTGCTGGACCCCAGTGGCTGAGAGTCATGACATTCTGCCGACCGCAGCAAGAGAAGATCCCAAGGCTTTGTCAAATTCGTCCCAGGGGACAGTTATGACAAGGAGCTGAGATTGGAAGGCAGGGCTGGCTGTGGGAAATGTGGAATTTTCAATACAAGTGTGGAGGCAGACAAGATATGGTGGCAGTAAACCCTACAGATGACATTGGGTGGTACCACATTAAGATGGGAATAATATAGGGAAGCCAGAGACATAGGTTACAGGCAGGATATCCAGGATCTAGAAAAACAAGGGCAAAGTTATGTTAGCAACCTCCTGGGGAGCGCAGGGTAGCTAACTTCTGACTTGTGATATTGGCAAACTGAAGAATCACACTGAATTATTTGGGAGCCTGTCATTGGCTGTACTTGAGTTAACTAAACCTCTTACTACTGGAATACTTGGGACACAATAAACTGAAAAGCTAACATTTAGAGAACTAATTCTGAGTGTTTGCTTAAATATGGAACAAAAACTGTGAAATTCATAGAAACAGTCTTATTTTAGAGCCTTTTCCAGTCACCATCGCAATCCTAATATGAGAAAATGTTATAGAAGTACTTCTTAGACTCAGACAAAAATATCTAAGGGCTTATGAATATAAATAGAAATGCCTAAATCTGACAACATAATGGGTATTGATAAGGAAAAAAAAAAAACTAGTAATCAGTACCTCGTGGCAAAATGAATGCGATAGAACAAATTTATTTTTTGAAAGTGTTGCATAGCAGAGTTAACTAAAGGTCTTTGGGGGCCATATTGTCAGGGATGGAAAAGTTCACACATCCCATAAGTTCCCTTTCTTCAAAACTGTAGTAACTACTTTTAATTGCATGTTTATTTGAGGGTATATGAGCAAGAGTGTAGGTGCCCACAGAGACCATCAAAAGATGTTAGCTCACTCCATGGTGAAGTGAATGTCCCCATACGGGCACTGGCAACTGGACACAGGTCCTCTTCAAACAGCAGTACATGCTCTTAACCACTGAGATCTCAGCCCTGAAAATAACTATTTTTATTTGGTCTTCGAGTTGGAATGATTGTTCATGCAAATTACCACCCACACATACGTAGGCAAGGAATTCCCTCTACGGTACACCTTGTGGATGACCGTTTGATAATTCACATCACCATCTCTGTTAATTATAGAAAGTCCTTCATGTTGAATGTAAGCTGTCTCCTTCTGATGTCTATCAGAATTCATCTTTTGAGACAGGATGAAACGGTCCAATTCCACATAATTATCCCTCATCTTGTTCATCTTCTCTGCCTCACACCTCCCCTCCCCATCAGACTCAGTAGAATGGGGTTGGCGCCCTGTTGACTCTTCTTTATTCCTACACTCTCTGTATTTGAAACTGCCCCTTAAGTGGTGACATCTTTTATGTACTGATCATTACAGCTGCTTTTCTATCAACAATAATGAAGAATCTCTCCCATACAATACACTGAGCTAGAAATTATATCTACGAAGAGTCATATAACAAGATATATGACACCAAACTCAAGTCTTTCCACCAATGTTTGCTATATAAAACTGTTGTGATTTGGGGGAGTGGGGAGCGACAGATGTATAGTTAGTTTTTTATATGCATAGATCTCATAGCTTCATTTTATTCTAATTACCTGCAAACACTGTAACATTCTGAGGAGGGTGGTCAGCGGGGATTTCTGTGGGATCTGTCGGGGGTGGGGGGAGAGGTTTGGGACTTAAACATCCACCCTTGAGGAAAGGTGGGAGAGTAGAATTTAGCCTGATCTAGTCACATTAATCTCTGTTTTCTCAAAAGCTACAGTGGAAGCTCTGGGGGACCTTACATCTTGTTATTGAGCATTGTTCTTTAAAAGGTAATGGGAACTAACGTATTCCAAGTAATTTCATACCCAGGTCCCTACTCTGGTGAGATGATTTGGAGCAGTGGATCCCAGCTTTCCTAATGTTACAGCCCTTTAATACAGTGCCTCATGTTGTGGTGAGCCCCAACCTTATAAAACTATTCTCATTGCTACTTGCAACAGTAATGTTGCTACTGTTACGAGTGTAAATATCTGTGCTTTCTGTGATCTTAGGTGACCCCTGTAAAAGGATCGTTCAACTTTCCAGGTTGAGAATGGCTAATTTATACCCTTTAATCTTTAACCTGCAGCTTGCTAGATCGTTCATGGTTTTTTTGTTGTTGTTGTTTGTTTGTTTTTTAAAGATTGTTCATGTTTTAAGCCTAATCAAAAGTAGCTTTTACAATTTTGTTTACATCACTGGTTAAATTTTTCTGTTTAAGTCCAAGAACAAAGAACTCTGCCATGCCTATAGAGATTCCCTTCCAGGGTAATAAACACTTGGCTTACACCCTTTGTGGCGTATTCAGATACTGATACATCATCCACACCATGGACATTGCACACACCTGTCCCTTCTTCAGAATGTTAAGCTTCATCCAGAACAACACAGTAATAAGACTGTCAGGAGTTCCTTGGTACAGTTAAGACACATTTATGAAAAGGAGAAAAAGAAGAACTGCACAGAGATGTCACTGATTAAAAAATAAGAAGAGGAAGAAGAAGAAGGAAAGAAAAGGCAAAGGAAGAACCAGCCAGAGTGACAACAGAAACTGAAGAAGCCACAGGCTCAGGTTGTGGTTTGCACCACCAAATCATATGAGAGGGAGTCGGGAGAATGCAGGAATCTTATGCCCTAGGAATTTCCCATATTTCTAGGAAATACATCTTCTCCCTCTGCTAGGAACATGGGGACATCCTGTAGGAAGTGTAAAAGGAGCTCACTGTAAAGCATATGGTCCAATATGGGGATGAAGAGATGGCTCAGTGGTCAGAGCGGGTTCAGTATCCAGCACTCACTTGGTGGCTCACAAACTGTTCATATCTCCAGTCCCAGGAAATCCAGTGCCTTCCTCAGGCTCCAGCAGGCACTGCACTCATACAATGCACACACACACGTGTACACACACACACACACACACACACACACACATTCAGAAAAAACACATAAAATAAATTTTGTTTAAAAGGAGATGCCACAGGCATGACTGTTGGTGGATAATGCCTACTTGGGTCATGGAAAGTGAGTTTCTGTAGACTTCAGGTTGAGACCTAGTGGTTCTTCTGTGCAAAGTTTCAGGACTAGTCCTTGCTCCTTATACAGAAGAAAAAAGTAGGAGATGCAAATAACATAGCTAGATCTCAGAGTGTGGAAGTTCTCAGGATGCTTGTGAATTCACTGACAACAGCAATAGAGAGTCTGGAGATGGACCATGCCCCAACTAGGGAGAATTCTCTAAGGAGAACCTCAAAGTGAAAGCAGAGCCGAACCTCACCGCACACTCCCACCCTGTGCTTGTGGGTGCACACACTTTACCTCGCTCAGGAGTTACAGGACACTGAGCAAAGTTGCTCATGGTGGGATTGGGTAGGTAGCAAACCACAGTGAGGTGAAACCCTGAGGTTGGTCTAGATCTAATGATGATGATGAGGGATCCTCTCTGGAGGCCGCTTTTATTTGTTCCATGATCCAGTCAGGAAGCTGTACAGATACGACCAAGGTTCCAGGTAGATGGGGGATCAAGTCCAGGACCCTGCTGTTTCCCTCAGAGAGGACCTCCTAAAGCCCCATGGGATCAGGAAGGATACACAGGCCTGAGAGATGGGATGGTCAGTAGGTAAAGCCCTTGCTGCACAAGCGTTTGGCTCTGAGTTCATCCAGCACTACATAAAAAGTCTGAGATAGCAGCGTACCCCCGGGGGGGCAGCCCAGGGTGGGGAAGAGGAGCAGCAGGATGATCTGAGCATTTGCCACTCAGCTGGATTCGTCACCAAGCTCCACATCCAACAAGAGACTCTCTCAAATAAATAAATGTAAAGGGTCTGTCTTGCTCACACACAAACAGGCATGGGCATCCACACATACAGGTTTACAGGCATGCATGTGCCACCCACACACACAAGATAAAAAACAACAAAACAAGAAAGCAGAGATTGGGCAGGAAGGCTTTTCACACCTGCAGGTCCAGCACTTGGAAAGTAGGGCACAAGGTCACCCTCCGTTCTGTACATGGTTTGAGTTCATCGAGGGCTATAGGAGACCCTGTCTTAAAAACATCCCACAAAAACAAACAGAAAGCCACTGCAGGCTGGAAAATCAAAACCCATGGCCACAAGACTTAAGCATAATTAACAGTAAAAAGAAATTGTGGAAAAATAGGGAAAACGACTACTATATAAATCTTAAAGGAGACAAGCTGGCTGGGGGTCAGGGGAGGGAGGTAAACAAGAAAGAGGAAAATTTTCAGAACAGCTTTGAGTAATACAACAATATAGCAACTGCATAAACCTGACAAAATAAACCTAATGGTTACTATAACAGACTCTGTACAGCATTGGGGGCTGGCTCAGTAGGCAAGTGTTTGCCTGGCTCTGGCCTCTGTGCACACCCACACACAGACAAGCTTGCTCACACACCCTCATGTGTGCACCTACACAAGCATGTATGTACACCACATTCCAGAAAGTAAAAGAGAGAGTGGAGATCTCAATAAAAGTTTATGTTGATTCTGTGTTGCAATATTAAATGGGTTTAAATCAGATTAAATTAATATGACCTATTTCCAAAGATTATGTTTATGTGACTACGTGAAGTTTTTGATTACATACATAGCTCACATACTTCAGTTAGACAATGATCTATGTGGTTTTTTTTTTTTTTAAAGGAAAGCTGTAACAGTCATCCAAGATATAGCAAAGTAAATTTGTATTCAAGATTCACCCTTGAATATAAATAAGGGGAACTCAGCCTTATAAACCTTTATTGACGAAACTGCCTGATAAAGTGTAGGAAGGAATAAAAAATGCGGGACTCGTCAGAGGAGGAGGGGAGATGGAAGAGATTTAGTGGCCAGCACTGAGATGTAACGAGACAGAGAACACAGAGATTAAGGTTCAGAGCCAAAGTGAGGTAAATCTTGATGCTATACAAAGTAATGATAGCAAACAAGGCTCGGCAAGCTTCTGCAGACAGCCTGGTAATAAATATGGTAAGCTTAAGGGCCATCTGCTGTCTGTCAAGGCTATTCAACTTCACCAGGATAAGTCAAAAGCAAAATCAGACCTTGCGTGATTACAAGAGAGCGCGGCTGGCCCCACAGAGTTCAAATCTATTTACAAAGCCCAGGTCCTTAGCACCTTTCAAGACTTCTCAGTGTCACTGAGTTAGCTTCCCAGCAGGAGTAGACCACGCTTGGTCAGGTGGGCAGAAGAAATGTAAAATAAAATAGTATGTACAGAGCTTCACTTACTAAGCAGACAGCAGACCACACAGTGGGCCTGCTGGTTACATTTTGCTAAGGCTGTAGGGTGGAGAAGGGGAAGGGTGTGGGGCTGGAGCTATGGATGGAGCTCACTTACAGAATGCTCATGCAGCACACACCAGAAGTCCCGGGTTTGAATCCCTTCTAGGTCATTGACAGACATCCTTTGAGCTAAAAGAATCACAACCACTGACACCCTCGGCACAGAGAGTCTTGGGTAAGAAAATCCTTGGTCTGAGGATCCCGTGTGTAGGGGCATTCACATCCCAAGTTTTCAGCCATAGACAGAAAAGAGATCATTCGCTCTCAAGGGTGGGGGGCTCCTCCAGAACAAGGACACAATCAAGGAGGATTGCCCTGCTCTCCCACTCTCCGAGGAAAGTAACTTGGGCAACACAAGACAGCGCCAGGAGGTGACAAGCAGCTCGGGTGTCTTTTACAAAGCAGATTTATTCCTGATCAAACATTTGCTGACAGCACCCTTCAGTCTGTTTTTATTTTCAGCATCAAAAACGTTCCCCTGTTCTATATGTAGCTAGGACAGACAACTTTCGGAGTGTTGTCAAATGTCAACTAAATATTAACCATTTCGTTTAAATAAGCTTCGTGATGTCTAATGTGCATTTGAACACTGATCTAAATATAAGAGCTTAGGCCAAAAAAGAAAAACATCATTTTCCCTCAAATAATCTACGGGGTACATTGCAAGCAGTCTCATCTCGACAACCATCTGTTTTCTTTTCATTCACTATCACTAAACAGAAATGGTTAATTTAAAAGAGGAAGGGACAGCCGGCAGGCTTGGCGGGTAAAGCATCTACTGCAACAAACACAAGGAGCTGAGTTCAAGTCCCCGGAACTCACATCCAGCTGATGTTTGTTGGAACCCTGGTGTTCTTATAGTGAGGTCAGAGCCTGAGACAGGAGAATCCCTGAAAGCATGCGTGCCAGCTAGCCTGGGGTACACACTAGTGAGCATGTGTGCCAGCTAGCCTGGGGTACACACTAGTGAGCATGCGTGCCAGCTAGCCTGGGGTACACACTAGTGAGCATGCGTGCCAGCTAGCCTGGGGTAC
>NC_034601.1:78821716-78836129 GCF_900095145.1 Mus pahari | reverse complement strand
TGGGGTACACACTAGTGAGCATGCGTGCCAGCTAGCCTGGGGTACACACTAGTGAGCATGCGTGCCAGCTAGCCTGGGGTACACACTAGTGAGCAGGAGATTCTGTCTCAAACAACACGGAAGGTAGGGACCAGAATCCAAGATTATCCTCAGCCCTCCACACTTGCACCAGGGCACACATATGCCTACTCTTAAGCACACACAGGAACATAGTCACACACACACACACACACACACACACACACACACACACTTTTAAAGGATCAGAACACCAGTGTCATATAGTTCTATCAATCATAGCCATTTTGCTCAGATGTCAGCCTGGCTCTTGGGGCTCCTAACGCCACTGCAAAGATAACTTTCATGATTGATAAATTTTACCCCAAATCCACTCAAATGTTTAAAAATAATTTTCACTCGAGGAGAAACATCTATTCTGGAGTTTGGATAGACTAACCCTGCAGAAGTCTTTAAATAGTAAGAACCTCATCAGACCCAGAGTTCCACACAGCCAGGCCCCACAGAAATAGTCATTCTGTTTGTCCAGCTGCACAAAGTCCCACAGATCCCAGCCCCGAGCGTGCTCGGTATATTTAGCAACCACTCACACTGCCTATCTCTCTTCGGTACGTTTTTAATGATCCTAAGAAAGAGACCTCCGCTGCTCCAAAATTTAACACCCATCTTTTCCAGTTTGAGTTTGTTCGAGACCCTTTCACCCTCTCCGAGGCCCAGAGGAGGTTATCAACCTCCCACGAGTGACCACTAATGAGGTAGAGGAGAGGTGAGTTCACACCAGCAACGCAGGAATGGCTGAGCGAGCGCCTCACAGCACAGCACTGCCACTGTGAGAACCAGCCAGACTCAGTGGGAGAGTCAGGACAGGACGGCTGGGCAAACAGAAGAACGCTTGTTCGGAGTTGCTCCCTGTCCCTTGCCAATTTTAGGAGACATATGTTCGCTATGTTGTCCAAGATGGCTTCAAACTTATGATCCTCCTGTCCTTGTCACCTGAGTGCTGGGGTTGTAGACTGCGCCACCACAGCAATCTCTAGTACATAATTCTTAACTTCCAGGCCAATCACCAGGGGTCTGCATGTGGACCATATGATTTGGTATCCATATGGCTAGAACATTGGTAGGGTTTTAATCCCCTCCTGGATTACAGAGTAAAGGCTTCTAACTGCCTGGTGGCCTCCTGTTCCAAAAAGACACGGCAAATGCCGTTCACCCTCTCAGCCCTTTGTCAACAGCGAAGGGGTTAAAAATAGAAGACGGGAGGCTGAAAAACCAAAACCAAGGTCTAGATGCAATTCTGAAATGGTTTTCACACCGACCTCTTAAATACTAAGATGTTTTGCTGGATGAAGCTGTTACTCTTCCCACACAGACAGATAGTAAGAAAAGCCTTTGCAAGTTATTAACAAATAGCTACTCACTGTGGACTCAGAAATGTATACTTAAACAAAACAAGCCCCCCAGCCCCCTTTGAGCCTTTCTGAACCACATTTGCCTGAAGAACCAGGCTGTGCAAACCATTCAGCCAGGGAGACTCTCCCAGCTCCTCAGAGCCTGAGGCATCCATGAGCCCAGTCTGGGTTCTTACCACAGAGAGGTAGTGGACTCATACTTCTGATTGTTGACAAGACAGGTTTTACATTCTCCTAGACTCCTTTCACACTTTGATGGGCTGACTCCTACTCATTTAAAATACTTTATTGAGGTGTGATTGACACAGAGAAAATCCACACAATGCATATCCATCCAATTTGCTGAGTATGGAAATCAGTAAGTGACTATGAAACTCTGATCATGATCAATGCTGTCAATCTATCACTCTGAAAGTTTCCTCCTATCGTCTGGCTTTTATCTTCACAGAAATCATTAATGTAAAATCTAAGCAACTTTTTTATATTTATATTACATAAAATGAAACGGTTATATATCTTTCTTTGATCAATTCCCTCTGGCCTTGTTTCTCCAGAATGTCTTTTCTAGCTTCTGAAAAGTTCTCTGGATTTGCTTTTCTAGTCTTAATATGTATGTCTCCTTCATTAGTATAGAGAAGTTGTGAAGACTGTTAGCACAGGTGTCTGAGATAGGACTTCCCAAGACCAAACTACAGCCCTACTGTGTGTGGACTGGACCAAGCTAGTCTACTGTGTGCTCATTCCACTTCCTTGTGTATAAAGGGAATATTCAGAGTATCTTGGATACTTTGTCAGACTCATGGACAAATTAAACAGGTTAATTTAATATGCATAGTACATGGTAGGTACTATAGGTGATTGCTGATGTTATTTTAATACAAATCACTTTACTTCTTAGTGGGATAAAACAAATAGAATAAAATGAACTTTCTTTGTATCTTTATAAATACGCTTTGTTATTGAAATCTGACATGAAAGCATGAACAGAAGAAATATTAAATTGTATTAGTCTTAATATAAATTATTAAATTACACACACACACATATTTGGCATGTTTCAAACACTTACTATACACCTTGCAAAGTGAGTCCCTGTAGACATGAAATAGAGTCTTTAGGGAGGAATTCAAGATAATGGACAAAATGTAAACAAATTATTGCCATAGGTCTTCTGACTGAAAAGTGAATGGTATTCAGCACTGATTGGAGAGTGGGCAGTACACAGCGGAGGTGACAGAGAGAAAGGGATAAAGTATTACCTGACAAAACGTTAGAGAAGTTTCACAGAGAAGACACTTGGCGCTGAGAATTCTGCAAGGTAAGCCAGGTTCCCCAGCGCCTAGGAGGTTCCTAGTACATTACAAAGTCTTTGAGGGAGAACATGAGGGTAAATAGAGTGTTACCAAGTCTCATGCCCCGCTCACCCTCTGGCCATACTCTCACATTCTGTACAAGCAAATGTCTGATGCCACATAGGTGAGCACGTGAAGGCATGACACAGACATCCGGCGACACCTCTGGGGTTCCAGCAAAGGTGTGACACAGAATGAAAAGGAAATTATAAAAATCAGCTTAATGTTCAAAATAAACCCAGCCTATAGACTGTAGCCTCAGGGAGTAATGGGGGTCAAAAAAGGGGAAACTTGTCTCAACTTAAAAAGTGTTCTAAAGCCTTATGGGAATGGGATGAAGAAGATGGCTTCCAAAAAGAGAAGAATGCCTGTAAATTAGAAGACATACAGGAACCTTAAAATTCTTGTAAGCTATGCTCCAACCGCCCTCATATACTTGTAGGAAGGAGCTGTAGGAGCAAGGATTCAGCCTGGACCTGGACCACATGGGCTTGAGAGGAGACTGTCTTGACTGACAGTCCTTGCCATCAAGAAATTCTGGGAAAACAGGGCTTGACTCAGGAGAACTCAGATGAACACAAGTCTATGAGTGATGAGCACTTCCTCTCACAGGCAAAGCCAGTATTACAAATTTATGAAGCATCTAATTCTGGTCCATTTAAGGGTCCACCTTCTGGTTGACCTTAGATCCAAAGGGAACAGCGTGTTCTTTTAAGCACTATTATTTAGCTAAACAGCTGATACTAATTACAACATGCCACGCACAATGCACAGGGGTGGTGGGATTGAATTTGTTTTCTCTCAGTGAGGAAGGTACCTCTTGGGAATAAGCTACTCATTTTTTATTGAACTTCAAATCTTTTTTTTAATTGGATATTTACTTTATTTACATTTCAAATGTTATCTCCTTTCCTGTTTTCCCTCCTTCCCAGAAACCCCCTATCACATACTCCAACCCCCTGCTTCTATGAGGGTGTTCAGCCAGCCACCCATCCACCCACTCCCACCTCCCCACCCTCCATTCCCCTACACTGGGGCATATATCAAGCTTCATAGGACCAAGGACCTCTCCTCCCATTGATGAATGACAAGGCCATCCTCAGCAATGTATGCAGCTGGAGTCATGTGTACTCCTTTGTTGATGACTTAGACCCTGTGAATTCTGGGGGGATCTGGTTGGTTGGTATTGTGGTTCTTCCTAAGGGGCTGAAAACCCCTTCAACTCCTTAGTCCTTTCTCTAACTCCTCTTTTGGGGATTCTGCACTCAGTCTGATGGTTGGCTGAGAGAGCACACTTCCGTATTTGTAAGGCTCTGGCAGGGCCTCTCAGGAGACAGTCACATCAGGCTTCTTTCAGTTGCACTTCTTGGCATCCACAATAGTGTCTGGGTTTTGTAACTGTATATGGGATGAATCCCCAGGTAGTCTCAGATGGCCTTTCCTTCAGTCTCTGCTCTACACTTTATCTCCATATTTGCTCCTGTGAGTATTTTGATCTCCTTCTAAGGACTAAAGCACCCACACTTTGGTCTTCCTTCTTATTGAGCTTCATGTAGTCTGTGAATTGTATCCTGGTTATTTGGAGTTTTGGGACTAATATTCACTTATAAGTGAGTATATACCATGTGTGTTCTTTTGGGATTGGGTTACCTCACTCAGAATGATATTTTCTAGTTCTATCCATTTGCCTAAGAATTTCATGAATTCATCATTTTTAGTAGCTGAGTAGAACTCCATTGTGTAAATATACCACATTTTCTGTATCCATTCCTCTGTTGAAGGATGTCTGGGTTCTTTCCAGCTTCTGGCTTTTATAAGTAAGGCTGCTATGAACATAGTGGAACATGTGTCCTTATTACATGTTGGAGCATCTTCTGGGTATATGCCCAGGAGTGGTATAGGTGGGTACTCAGGTAGTACTATGTCCAGTTTTCTGAGTAACCACTAAACTGATTTCCAGAGTTAGGGCCAGCTTGCAATCCCACCAGCAATGGAGGAGTGTTCCTCTTTCTCCACATCCTCGCCAGCATCTGCTGTCACCTCAGTTTTTGATCTTAGCCATTCTCACTGATGTGAGGTAGAATCTCAGGGTTATTTTGATTTGCATTTCCCTGATGACTAAGGATGTTGAACATTTCTTTAGGTGCTTCTTGGCCATTCTATATTCCTAAGTTGAAAATTCTTTGTTTAGCTCTGTATTCCAGTTTTTAATTGGGTTATTTGGTTCTCTGGAGTCTAACTTCTTGAATTCTTTGTATATATTGGATATTAGCCCTCTATCGAATTTAGGATTGGTAAAGATTTTTTCCCAATCTGTTGGTTGCCTTTTTGTCCTATTGACAGTGTCCTTTGCCTCACAGAAGCTTTGCAGTTTTTTGAGGTCCTATCTGTCGATTCTTGATCTTACAGCACAAGCCATTGCTGTTCAGTTCAGGAATTTTTCCCCTGTGTCCATGTGTTCGAGGATCTTCCCCATCTTCTCCTCTATAAGTTTCAGTGTATCTGGTTTTATGGGGAGTTCCTTGATCCACTTGGACTTGAGCTTTGTACAAGGAGATAAGAATGGGTCAATTTGCCTTTTTCTACATGCTGATAGTTGAGCCAGCACCATTTGCTAAAAATACTGTCTTTTTTTCCACTGGATGGTTTTAGCTCCTTTGTCAAAGTTCAAGTGACCAGAGGTGTATGGGTTCATTTCTGTGTCTTCAATTCTATTCCATTGATCTACCTGCCTGTCTCTGTGCCAACATCATGCAGTTTTGTTTTATTTTGTTTTGTTTTGTTTTGTTTTGTTTTTTTATCACAATTGCTCTTTAGTACAGCTTGAGGTCAGGGATGGTGATTCCCCAAGAAGTTATTTTATTGTTGAGAATAGTTTTCATTATCCTGGGTTTTTTGTTATTCCAAATGAATTTGCAAATTGTTCTTTCTAACTCTATGAAGAATTGATTTGGAATTTTGATGGGGATTGCATTGTATCTGTAGATTGCTTTCGGCAAGATGGCCATTTTTACTAAATTAATCCTGCTGATCCATAAGCATGGGAGATCTTTCCATCTTCTGAGAACTTCTTCGATTTCTTTCTTCAGAGACTTGAAGTTCTTGTCATATAGATCTTTTACTTGCTTGGTTAGAGTCACACCAAGGTATATAATATTATTTGTGACTATTGTGAAGGGTGTCATTTCCCTAAATTTTTTCTCAACCTGTTTATCCTTTGAGTAGAGGAAGGCTACAGATTTGTTTGAGTTAATTTTATATCCAGCCACTTTGTTGAAATTGTTTATCAGGTTTAGGAGTTCTCTGGTGGAGTTTTTGGTCACTTAAGTATATGATCATATAATCTGCAAATAGTGATAATTTGTATCCTTTTAACCTTTTGTTGTCTAATTGCCCTAGCTAGAATTTCAGGTACTAAGTTGAATAGATAGGGAGAGAGTGGACAACCTTGTCTAGTCCCTGATTTTAGTGGGATTGCTTCAAGTTTCTCTCCATTTAGTTTGATGCTGGCTTCTGATATGCTGTATATTGCTTTTACTATGTTTAGGTATGGGACTTGAATTCCTAATCTTTCTAAGACTTTTAACATGAAGAGATGCTGAATTTTGTCAAATGCTTTTTCAGCATCTAATGAAATGATCATGTCGTTTTTTTCTTTGAGTTTGTTTATGTAGCGAATTACATTGATGGATTTCTGTATATTCAACCATCCCTGCATCCCTGGGATGAAGCCTACTTGACCGTGGTGAGTGATCATTTTGATGTGTTCTTGAATTCGGTTGGCAAGAATGTTATTGAGTATTTTTGCATCAGTGTTCATAAGAGAGATTGGTCTGAAGTTCTCTTTCTTTGCTTGGTCTTTTTGTGCTTTAGGTATAAGTGCAATTGTGGCTTCATAGAATGAACTGGGTAGTGTACCTTCTGTTTCTATTTTGTGGAATTGTTTGAAGAGTATTACTATTAGGTCTTCTTTAAAAGTCTGATAGAATTCTCCACTAAACCCATCTGGTCCTGGAATTTTTTTGGTTAGGAGACTATTAATGACTGCTTCTATTTCTTTAGAGTTTATGGTACTGTTTAGATGGTTTATCTGATCCAGTTTTAACTTTGGCGCCCTGTATGTGTCTAGAAAATTATCCATTTCATCCAGATTTCTAATTTAGTTGAGTATAAATGTTTGTAATAGGATCTGATGATTTTTTGAATTGCCACGTTTCCATTGTTATGTCTCCCTTTTCATTTCTGATTTTATTAATTTGGATATTGTCTTTGTGCCCTCTAGTGAGTCTGGCTAAGGGTTTATCTATCTTGTTGATTTTCTCAAAGAACCAGCTCCTGGTTCGGTTTATTCTTTGTATAGTTCTTGTTGTTTCTATTTCGCTGATTTCAGCCCTGAGTTTGATTATTTCCTGCCTTCTACTCTTCATGAGTGTATTTGCTTCTTTCCATTCTAGAGCTTTTAGGTGTGCTGTCAAACTGCTAGTGTAAGCTCTCTTCAGTTTCTTTTTAGAGGCACTTAGAACTATGAGTTTTCCTCTTACCATTGCTTTCATTGTGTCCCATAAGTTTTGGTATGATGTGTCTCCATTTCAATAAATTCTAAAACGTGTTTAATTTCTTTCTTTATTTCTTCCTTGTCCAAGTTATCATTGAGTAGAGTGTTGCTCAGTTTCCATGTGTAAGTGTATTTTCCATTGTTTTTGTTGGAATTTAAGACCAGTCTTAGTTCATGGCGATCGGATAGGGTACATGGGATTATTTCAGTCTTCTTTTATCTGTTGAGGCCTGTTTTGTGGACAATTATATTGCCAATTTTGAAAAAAGGTACCATGAGGTGCTGAGAAGAAAGTATATTCTTTTGCTTTAGGATGAAATGTTCTATTAATATCTGTTAGATTCATTTGGTTCATAACTTCTGTTAGTTTCACTGTGTCACTGTTTAGTTTCTGTTTCCATTATCTGTCCATTACTGAGAGTGGGGTGTTAAAGTCTTCCACTATTATTATGTGGGGTGCAATGTGTGCTTTGAGCTTTAGTAAAGCTTCTTTTATGAATGTGGGTGCCTTTGCATTTGGAGCATGGATGTTTAGAATTGAGAGTTCTTCTTGGTAGATTTTTCCTTTGACCAGTATGAAGTGTCTTTCCTTATCCTTTTTGATAACTTTTGGCAAAAGTTGATTTTATTTTATGTTAGAATGGCTACTGCAGCTTGTTTCTTGGGACTATTGGCTTGGAAAATTGTATTCCAACCTTTTACTCTGAGGTAGTGTCTGTCTTTGTCACTGAGGTGTGTTTCTTATATGCAGCAAAATTCTGGGTCCTGTTTACATATCCAGTCTGTTAGTCTATGTCTTTTTGTTGGAGAATTGAGTCTATTGATGTTAAGAGATATTAAGGAAAAGTGATTGTGTCTCCCTGTCATTTTTGTTGTTAGAGGCGGAATTATGTTTGTGCACCTATCTCCCTTTAGATTTGTTGAAAGATGACTTTCTTGCTTGTTCTAGGGTGTAGTTTCCCTCCCTGTGTTGGTGTTTTCAATTTATTATCCTTTGTAGGGCTGGCGTCTTGTTTTCTTTGCCTATGGTAATTGAGAGTTTTGCTGGTTATACTAGTCTGGCCTGGCATTTATGTTCTCTTAGGGTCTGTACAACATCTGCCCAGGATCTTCTGGCTTTCAAAGTTTCTGGTGAGAAGTCTGGTGTAATTGTGATAGGTCTGCCTTTATATGTTACTTGACCTTTTTCCCTTAGTACTTTTAATATTCTTCCTTTATTTAATGCTTTTGTTGTTTTGATTATTATGTGACAGGAGGAATTTCTTTTCTGGTCCAGTCTATTTGGAGTTCTATAGGCTTCTTGTATGTTCATGGGCATCTCTTTCTTTAGGTTAGGAAAGTTTTCTTCTATAATTTTGTTGAAGATTTTACTGGACCTTTAAGTTGGGAATCTTCACTCTCTTCTATACCTATTATCCTTAGGTTTGGTCGTCTCATTGTGTTCTGGATTTCCTGGATGTTTTGGGTTAGGAGCTTTTTGCATTTTGGATTTTCTTTGACTGTTGTGTCAATGTTTTCTATGGTATCTTCGGCCCCTGAGATTTTCTCTTCTGTCTCTTGTATTCTGTTGTTAATGCTTGCATCTATGACTCCTGATCTCTTTCCTGGGTTTTCTAACTCCAAGGTTGTCTCCCTTTGTGATTTCTTTATTGTTTTTATTTCCATTTTTAGGACTTGGATGGTTTTGTTCATTTCCTTCGAATGTTTAGTTGTGTTTTCCTGTAATTCTTTAAGTGATTTTTGTGTTTCCTCTTTAAGGGCTTCTAGCTGTTTACCAGTGTTCTCCTATATTTCTTTAAGGGAGTTATTTATGTCCTTCTTAAGTCCTCTATCATTGTCATCAGAAGTGATTTTAGATCTGAATCTTGCTTTTCCAGTGTGATGGTGTGTCCAGGACTTGCTATGGTGGGATAAATGGATTCTGATGATGCCAAGTAACCTTGGTTTCTGTTGCTTATGTTCTTATGCTTGCCTCCTGTGATCTGATTATCTCTAGTGCTCCCTGCCCTTGATAAATCTGACTGGAGCCTGTCCTTCCTGTCATTTGGTTGAGTCAGAACTCCTCAGAGTCCAACTGTCTCTGTGACCTTGTGATTCCGGAATCCTGTGCTCCTGAGATTCTGGGTGTGTCATAGTTCCTGGGAGTTAAGCTGCTTCTGAGACCCTTAGATTCTGGTGTGACCAAGCTCCTGGGATCCTGGGATTCTGCGATTCTGGTGTGCTAGAGCGAACTGGGAGTGGAGCCTCCTCTGAGGCTTGTGGTACTAGCTGCCATGTTTGTGCCTAAGGTAAACCAGGGCAGACCAGATGGAACTCAAGTTGGGCAGGGTTCCTGAGCCCCTGGATCCTGCTGGTCCCAGTTGCTCCCGGTGGTGTTGGAATAGGTGTTGTATCCTCCTCACCCCTGATCCTGGCCACAGAGTTCTTGCCCTGAACTTCAAATCTTTATTCTACTGGAACACTGTTGAGATTGCTAATGTTCTACCCTACAACACTGGCACTTGGATAATAACAACACTTTGAGTTCTGCCAAGCACAAACAAGTCTAGGTGTGGAATTAGGTCAAAGTCAATAAAACACTTTTGCACAGGTATGGCATAAAAATTGACAGCCAGGGCCCTGGGATGATTGCTGTGTGCCATCTGATTTATGAATGGAATATTGTTGGAATGATGCCGTACACCCATACTTTAACTATTGTCTACGTGCTGCTGTCCTGCTAAAACAGCAAGTCATCATTAGAAAGACCAGATGGCAGGCTGCAGACATAGCAAATTTGATAGAGGTCTCATGTGGCATTCATGAGGTCATAGGTTCAATCCCCAGCATACCCTAAACTAAGCAGGTGGTGATGTGACGGCAAAGACAAGAAGATCAGGAGACTAAGGTCATCCTTGAATATCTACTGAATTCTAGGCCAGCTTGGGGGGCCTAGAAATGCTATCTAAAAATAAAAGTTAAGAAGAGACAAATGTTCAGCACAGAATAAAAAGATTCTCTCTCTGGGCCCTGATTAGTTCTTTGTACACTCACCTGCCAAAAGCAACTAAGAATATAGATCAATCCTACCTGTTTCTCTTTATTCAGTGAGCTTCACTGAACACCTCCAAGTGGTGGAACTTTGGTGAGAGGTAAGGAAATTTAGGATCTGGCTCTTGCCAATAATATCAGAAAGACTGAGAAACAATTAAAATTGATAATTTCAAGATGTACCCTCTAGTACTGAAAAGGACATTCACATTGACACTAGGAAGGCAAATCCGGAGAATGTTCCAGAAACCAGAAAGGACATCCTGGAAAAAAAAAAAAAGGACCAGAGGGAATTGGTCAAAGATAGATGCATAATCTTTTTATTTTATATAATATAAATATTAAAGGTTTCTCAGATTTCACATTAGTGATTTCTGTGAAGATAAAAGCCAGGCGATAGGAGGAAACTTTCAGAGTGATAGATTGGCAGCATTGATCATGATGAGAGTTTCATAGTCACTTACTGATTTCCACACTCAGCAAATTGGATGGATATGCATTGTGTGGATTTTCTCTGTGTCAATCACACCTCAATAAAGTATTTTAAATGGGTAGGAGTCAGCCCATCAAAGTGCTGAAAGGAGTCTAGGAGAATGTAAAGCCTGTCTTGTCAACAATCAGAAGTATGAGTCCACTACCTCTCTGCGGTAAGAACCCAGACTGGGCTCATGGATGCCTCGGGCTCTGAGGAGCTGGGAGAGTCTCCCTGGCTGAATGGTTTGCCCAGCCTGGTTCTTCAGGCGAATGTGGTTCAGAAAGGCTAATGAGGGAAGAAAGAAGGAAACAGCTTAGGTTGTGTAAAATGGAACTCTAGTGTCCACGAAACACTGCTCATTGTGGGAAGGGTGGTAAGTATATAGAATAGATGTTTCTTTATTAATTGTAAGAATCTGGGCCTATCACCTGTATAGCCAAAGAATGAAATATGTTATATTGTCTTTCTTTAATGAGCTTTCAAAACTGATTCACTAGATGCCCACCACCTGAAAGAATTTGGGGAGGGGAGGTAAACTTGTCTGCATGGTATGAGGGAATAAGGCCCGAAGAGCCTGAAGCAAGCTGCTACCATGCCTCAAGTTCCGGTAAAGTAGACACTCCCGTGGATTCACTCCGTCCTTTCTCACAGGGACTGCCTGTCAGGCATCTGATGTGAGACGAAAGAGCGATTGCCACGGGGTGTATTTCCCTTCACCAAGAACAGTTGTGGGAACTTGTCCTGAGTATTGGGTAGAGGGACTAGGAGAAGACACACAAATTCTCTCAGGGCTCAGAAAGGCTCCAAGGCATAAGACACCAAGATAGAAGATCTCAGTGGGCTGCAATGTTATAGAAAGAACATGAGAAAGACCATTTTTTTCTAAAGATTTATAGTATTTTGTTTAAGATTTATTTATTTATTTATTTATTTATTTATTTAATGTATATGAGTACATTGTAGCTGTACAGATGGTTGTGAGCCATCATGTTTGCTAGGACTTGAACTCAGGACCCCAGGATTCCAAACATAATGCCCCTCCTAGAGCGTGAGACAATAGCGGCTGTGGACAATCGAAAGCAGCCCCGTATCCCATACCTGGGATTAAAACAAAAACATATTCATGTACATAACTGAGCTTTTAAAGAAACCAAACTTCTTGCTACGCAAGCCCCTTCCCCCTTCCAGACCTTGACAGGCTCAATCTTTGGGAGGGCTCGTGATGGCAATCACAACTGCAGTGAGTTCATGGGTGCAACCACCCCACAATCCTTTGGGGATTGCATTCTTTCTGCTCCTCTTCCCAATGCCCCCTGATCCTTTGAAGGGGTGATCTAGATGGACCCATTTAGGACCAAACCCTCCACTATCCTTTATTCTCAGGACTTCAACCCATTATGAATGTACATTAACCACTGCCCTCTACAGTAAGAAGCCTCTATGACTTAGGCTGAAGGTAGTATTAATATGTGGATGTAAATATGCCTATTGACAAGCCATAGGTTAATTAAATAAAAAATGCTAGTGCTAACTATGTACGAGATGCCTTTTTATAAGTTGTTGGTCAAGGGGGGCCCAGATGCTCCCAAAGCAACACAGGAGGCTGTCCTTGGTCCTTGTTGCCTATCATAACTAGATGAAATCATCATGCTTTGGTCACAGGTCGTAGAGCCATCAAGCCTGAACTGAGCTGAAAGCTTCTTGCCTCCTGATAGCTTTCATGGAGCTAAAGTGTTGGGCAGATAGCTAGAAGAGAAAAGTCGTGAACAGTCTCACCCACCTGTGGAGGCTGTGAGCTACAGCAAGCTAGCAAGATGTGCCTGCTGGTGTGGTCATGGTAGAGACAGTTTAGGAATAGCCAACAACTCTCTGTTTGGACTCAAGGGTCACTCCCCAGGAGGAAACTCAGGGAGACAAGTGATAGATGCCCCATTCTTTACTGGAAAATGCTGGGGTTGGTGTGGCATCATTATGCATGCGAATGCTAAATGCTGCCTCCACTCCTCAGATCTGGCTTCCCCACCTCAAGTACACCTGGCTCCCCAAGTTAATTGGTGGATAAAAGGCTAAGGCCTGTGATTGGCAGTAAAGAGAGAAAGGCAGGGCTTGGGAACTGAGTGGTGAGTCTCAGGAGGGACCAGAGAAAAGGGAAGAGGGGGGAAACCCAGAGAGGGGGAGGCAGCCATGAGAGGGGATATGCACGTGGGCACGTGGCCAGGAGACGTGTGGCTGGGATGTACGTTAGAGTAGCTCAAAATCTGCTTAATCCAGGTTTACAGCTCGGAAGCAAAACCAGGATTGTGAGTCTTTTATACAGGCTAACAAGAGCAGGTAGTTCCTTTTTACAGGAAAAGTCCACTCTGAGGTCTTCCTAGGCTCCTTCCTCGACAGAAGGGAGACAGGGCTTATACTTGAGATGTACGTGAAGCCAGGTGCGAAGTGTGCTCTGGGGTCCATGAACATTATCAAAGGCAGCCATCCTGGAACCTGCCGAGAAGAGATGCTGGGAGGTGCTCCCTCACACACAATTACCAAGCAGGCAGCATACGCAGTCATCTGTGGCCTAAATAGTCACAACCAGAGGATCTTTGAGACTCAAACCCAGTGAATTTGTGTGAGAGGTGTTTACACAGACTACTCTGTGAAAAGTGCAGAATGTAGACAAATGTCTGGGAGGGGGGCCTAGAAACACTCAGAAGATAAAGAAAGGGGTCCCTGAGGGCCCCTCCCAAGCCTTACCCAGAAAGGAATTCATGCCTAAGGTGTAAGCACGGCCTGAGGGCAGGCAGGCAGCATGCACACCCGTGTTCTTTAGCTGTATCTCAGATTTACTTTATTCTTAATTATTTGTATCTCGAAAATTTAAACAGTGCCAGGCGGTGGTGGCACACGCCTTTAATTCCAGCACTCGAGAGGCAGAGGCAGGTGGATTTCTGAGTTTGAGTCCAGCCTGGTCTACAAAGTGAGTTCCAGGACAGCCAGAGCTACACAGAGAAACCCTGTCTTGAAAAACAAAAAAAGAAAAAGAAAAAAAAAAAACAACAAAAATCTTTAAACAGCAACCTAAAGATAGTAAAATATCTTATCACTCTGTGTATCACAAATCAAACCAAAGGGTCCGGTAATGCTTTTGAACAAAATTATAAACAAGAACTGTGGGAAACAAAACCTGGCAGATCTCCAGCACAGCACGGCTCCCCTCCCATCACTGTCCCATCACTGTCTGCTGTGCTTATTTGTGTTATTTTGTATTACTTTTGTTCTGAAGAGAGAGTCTTGCTAGCCCAGGCTGAATTAGAACTTGCTCTGTAGCCCACTAAGTTGACCTTGAACTTGTGATCCTCTGGCTTCAGCCTCCGAAGTGCTAGAACCACAACCATGTGTCTCAGTCCCTTCAGTGTGTACAGTCAAAGCCTTCCAACAGACCCTGCCTGCGGAGCACTTGGAACTTTGCAGGAAGCTTTTCAGTGAGTTACATAACACTCTCTGATGGGCTGCTTCTTTCCATGAAAATGTATCTAAGGAATGACAGTAAAAATCCACTCTCATTTGAGACATGAGGCATTTTTTT
>NC_034601.1:78791184-78821652 GCF_900095145.1 Mus pahari | reverse complement strand
CCAGGCTGGCCTCGAACTCAGAAATCTGCCTGCCTCTGCCTCCCGAGTGCTGGGATTAAAGGCGTGCGCCACCACTACCCAGCCTGAGGCATTTTTAATAAAATAGAAAATGCCATTAACAAATAAATATACTGCTGTAGATGTTCCATGTACAGTGGAAAGAGAATGTCCCTATTTATTACTCCAGCCACTGACTGAATGTCACTACTTAAAGTTAATTAGCATTTTAAAAAATTTAACCATTAGTTTGGAAGTAACCACCATACTGGACAGTAGACACAATTTTCATTATTATAGATACAAGTATCAGAGGCTTGAAAAAGTAATATATTATTATTTGTTTTATTTGTTAATTTATTTTGGGTTTTTAGTTTGATTGCTTGTTTGGTCTTCTGTTGAGTTTGGCTTTTGGTGACTTGTGACAGGGTCTTACTCTGTAGCCCAGAAAAGTCCAGAACTTGCAAGAATCTTCCAGCCCAGCTTCCTAAGAACTAGAATTACAGGCATGGGTCACCTTGCACAACTCTCATTTCAGGGACAGGCTGAGTTCTGTTGATATTTTATTTTTAAACAGCCTTTTACGGACAACAGACAAACAGAAATACAGAGTTGCAGAACTTTTTCCTGGAAGCCTGAATCAGCTCCAGAATGCTGGCAAGCCATTCGGATCTCCACTGGGGGATTCGGATGCTGAGCTGGGTGATGTCATGCCCCGGCCGATTCTGAGAAGTTTGCACGGTTCTTCTGCTGAACACACAGCTCTTCTGTCTATCGGAGTCTTTTCCCATGGCTGTCTTTCTCACTTCCCTCTCCTGTGATTCACACTTTAAGGCATCAGGGCCATGGTATTCTTATACGTAAATCTGACCCTGATCGTGGGTGAGGGAGGGACATTCAGGAATATTTGGGGAATTCTGTCATTTTAGAGGCTGATAAGAGACTCAAGATTTACTTTATACAACAAAAATCAAGACTTTTGACAGTCTGAGATTTCACATACCGCATACTGCCTTCTTTCCTATCACAGAACAAGCTAAAGAAATCTTGTCAGAATTTAAGTTTTTCTCTAGCTTCTTGGGGTAGGGACACACACACACACACCATTAGGTCATCCAAAACCACTTCCATTTTCTACTGAAGATTTCTTGATATCTAAGATATCTGATTTGATGTCTAATCAGAAAATGTCATTTAATCTTCTATAATAGGGAAAATCCGTATTTAAATGTGCTCTGTCACGTCAGTGAGTCACAAGGATACCAAAGGACAAGGTTCTTTTACAAGCATCAAGGTCACCACCAGAGCAGTCAGCCCTTGGTCCCCATCCTGGGTCACAGCAGCCAATAAGGAAACAACCTTGCAAGAAACTTTGGTGTGTACACTTTTTGTATTTACTGTGCCTTATAACTATATGATGTTGATGACCAGACTTCTGAAGCTCAACTAATACAATAAGGATGTTATTTTTATATTTTCAGGATGTAGACGTTTTTAACTACTGGGAGACTTTATGAAACAGAAAGTGATTCCCAAGGTACCCCTGTAGTGATGTTTTTGGTTGATTTAAAAAACACAGAAACCTAATCGGCCATCAGTGGGAATAGAGGCTCCTTGGTCTTCCAAACTCNATATGACCTAGCACAAGGCAAGGCCTGGGCCAAGTAGTGGGAGTGGGTGGGTAGGGGAACAGAGGTGGGGGGAGGGGTATGGGAAACTTTCGGGATAGCATTTGAAATGTAAATAAAGAAAATAATAATAAAAAAAAATAAAAAACACAGAAGGGTGATGGGGACATGCCTTTGTTTTAATTCCAGGTGTGAGATATGGGGCTGCTTCAGATTGTCCACAGCAGCGGACTATGATTGGTCTCATGCTGTAACAAGAGCATGGTATTTCTAGCTCAAGATATTTTATGTTTGGAATTCTGGGGACTCTTAAGAGGGCATAAATGCCAGGGCCCTGAGACGGGTGCAGTAGCAGCTGCTGCCACCACTCCTGCTGACACTGCTGCTGCTGCGTGGAGATACCCTGGTGACAAAGATTGGACTTGCCCCAAGGAACTCAACGCCCCTCATCAGCAGGAAGTAGCCTAATGACATTGATGTTCCCTTTCTCTCTAACCTCCTTTATCTCCTACCTAGTTTGGGGGGGGGGGTGGAAGGGATTGGGGTGGAGAAAACTGGTAGGAAAAAGAACCCAGTAGAGCAGTCACAAGTCCAGTTATTACCCATCCAGGCCCCAGTCCCTTCTTATAACTGATGAAAGGCTTAGAAAACCCAACTCTGGAAAACTAATTGACACGTCATCTTGAGTAGTTTTTTAAGGAACTTAAAATTGTTCTCTTATGCTTACTATGGTCTTCCAAGAACGGTGTAAAAGAAACCACATAGAATACCATTATTCAGGGAAAGAGGAATGATGGTTGGAGTGGAAATAGATGGTCATGATTTTGAATTTCCAGGAAGAGGGGAGCTTCAAGGAAGTCCAGGTGGGAAACAAGAAGTGACAGGAAGAACCATCTGGAAGAGGAACAGCACACACTGCACAGAGCTGTCCAAACTTGAATCTGACAGCGGCTGCATTCCACCATAGTACAGCTATTGATAACACACGCCTGAGTTAGAGCCTCCACACACACCTCCTGAGGGACATGAGTGCTGCTGGTCATGAGCAGACCCCTGCCCTCTGCTCTGCCCCCCTACAGCTTCAGTCATGAATTCAGTTTCAACCTGGGGTGTGTAGCTCCTCCCCCATGCGTTCGCCCTCTCCCAACCTCTTATGGAAAACTCTGAGACTTTGACACCGGCATGAGAGATTACCACGTGACCCGTCTAGTCTTCCAGGGTACCTTTAAGACCTTTTATTGCCTTTCACCTGTTTCACAACTCTATCAGTTCTTAGAACTGATAATAATTAATGTTACTCCGCTCTGAAGAAATAAATTAATTGAACCCTTTAAAATGCTATTGATTAGGGGGCCCCGATTCTGCCCTGTGGCTTAGAGGTGACCGATATGGAAGCAACTACTGCCAGATAATTAGATAAGACATGTTTTTACTAAATTCCTTACAAAACATAGTAAATTTACCTAGCCTCGAAGCTTCGAGTCTATCTTGGCCCAACCACCGTGGGCGCCACGGGGACAGACTAGAGAGACCTGAGTCACATACTTTGGGAGGACACACAACAGGGCCCTCTGGGCCATGGGTGAGGATACAGCCTCAGGCACCCTCACACCCCTAACCACACCCCCCACGCACCCACCCCCTGCTGCAGGGCTGAGTTGCCACTCAAGCTGTGAGCCTGATCTGCGCCCTGTGAGTCTCCTACATCTGCAAGGGAAATTCACCGCAGACTCAGAGCTATGGAAATCCACCCTTCTAACTGGAGAAGTCAAAACTAGACATTGGTTTCGATGGGCTACAGTCCAGGTGATCTCTCTTAGGGGTTCCAGGGTGCATCTACGCCCTGCCTAGTCCCTCTTCAGGAGGTCCAAATCAGTTAACTTAAGCTCTTTCTTTCATCTGCAACCCCAAGAGCGCAATCCCCCACCCTCTCTGATGCTGAGCCTCCTACCTCCTTCTGACTAAACCCATTGGCAACAGTGGACCCCAGATCATCTGCAGAGGTCCGCCCCTCAGGGTTGTTAACTTGATCCCGGCTGCTGCATTGTCTCTTTTTCTATGTGATGTGATATTCTCAAGTTCTGGGAAAAGTCTTTGGGGGAACAGTGTCCTACCAATCACAGTTGAACCAGACCAGAGAGTTCTAAGTTTGGATGTAGAACGAGTGTCTCGTTCTGCACTCAAGAGTCTATGTGACGGGATGGCTGGCCCTCTCTGTGGTAGTATGAAAGAAAATGCATGGTCCTGAGGAAGGTATTTAGGTCATTGCCCGTACTGCCCTCAAAAGAGACTAATAGCTCTCCTGGGACACTAGTTGGTCTCAAAAGTGCAGTGGGCATAAAGAACATGCCTAGCCCCTCCCTGCATGCTGGTTTCTTATCTTCCTCATGACTTCTGCCTCTCCCTTGTGATTCTACCATGTCATTCACCATGTGACATAGCCAAGGGACCCCACCGGCCAAGCATCACGCCCCGGAGCATCCTGAGGGAAAAACTTACCATTTTTCTCTATACCTTATAAAACTACAATTGTTTAGTTGGCTTTAAGTGCTACCAACTATGCGTCTGTTTACAAAATGGTCATGTATTGCCGCCGTGTGTCCGCTTCTCCCTCAGGGTAGCCAGGCACACTGTACACTGCACAGAGCAGGGCAGGAGGGAGGAAAGCTTACCTGCGCACTGGTGAGTGCCCTGCAGGGTCTCTGCGGGTCCCAGGAGCAGCTTCAGACAGATGGTTTGTTTATTAGTAGGGAGAAGGAAGAATTTATGCCCCTGGGGAGGTGGCCAGCATCTCTGGGGCAAGGTTTGTGTGGCTTTGCAACATTGGCCAAGGCATGAGTGTTGGTAGATGCTTTATCTACATACTCCGGGGCTGTAGGTTGTGGGGGTGGGACCTTATTAGGTCAAACACACCGAGAGAAGCCTGATAACTGTCAGGTTAAAATTCTTACCTGGGTCGATGGTCGGGGACCCAACTTTAAGTTTCCAGGTTGGGTTGAGGAGGTAACCAACTCCTGTTACCCGAGGTATCCGGGGTTGAAGCTCCCTCGACTCTTCCTCCGTAACCCTGGGCCATTAAGGTCCCACAGTATGTCAGCGTTAACACTGCCTGTGGGTATGTGTATCTTTAACGGTCTTTTGACTGATAAACAATTCTGTAAGTCATGAAATTTACAAGAGCTTCTCAAGAATTTCTTAAATGGAGTCATCGATGTGAACTCATTAAATATTTTTATGGTTTTGTATTGCATTATGACTCTACTTTTTATTTAAAAAATGATCCTCTAACACTCTATATTCTCCTTAAACGGAGATGTAATTTTTAAATGTCAGGATAAGAAACACTGGTCACATGCTTTTCTATAAAAACCATGGAATCTGCATTATCAAAATCATCTTTGTCTGAACCGCAAATTATAGTATTCCAGTCTTGCACTGTCTGTGTGTTTATTTAAAAAAAAAAAAAACGAATCTTGGTAGGAAGAATGCTTTGTGGCATTTTTTTCCTTTTTTAAAAATTATTATTATTTTCTTTATTTACATTTCAAATGCTATCCCAAAAGTTCCCTATACCCCACCCCTGCCCCTGCTCCCCTACCCACCCACTCCCACTACTTGGCCCTGGCCTTTCCCTGTGCTGGGTCATATAAAGTTTGCAAGACCAAGGGGCCTCTCTTCCCAATGATGGCCGATTAGGCCATCTTCTGCTACATACGCAGCTAGAGACTCGAGCTCAGGGGTTACTGGTCAGTTCATATTGTTGTTCCACCTACAGGGTTGCAGCCCCCTTCAGGTCCTTGGGTACTTTCTCTAGCTCCTCCATTGGGGGCCCTGTGTTCCATCCAATAGCTGACTGTGAGCATCCACTTCTGTGTTTGCCAGGCACTGGCATAGCCTCACAGGAGGCCACTTTATCAGGGTGCTTTGTGGCATTTTTATTTGACATGATCTCTTCTCCCCAGAACTACTGGCTCACTGTTTACTTTGTTGCTGTGATAAACAACAACAACCAAAAGCAATTTTAGGAGAAAGGGGGCTTATTTCAGGTTACAAATTGCAGCTCATCACCAAGAAAAGCTAGGGCAGGAATCTAGAGGCAGGAACTGAAACAGAGTCCACAGAGGAACACTTGCTTACTGGCTTCCTTCCTGTGGCTGTCTTAGCTACCTTTCTTGTACATCCCAGAGCTACATACGTAAGGATGGTGACACCCACAGTGGGCAGGATCCTCCTATATCAATTAGCAAGCAAGAAGATGTCCCTGCAGACATTTCCATGGGGCAATCTGGCAAATGAGGCTTCTTCACAGGGGACTCTAGTTTGTGTCAAGTTGGTTAACCAACATCAAAACAGCTATGGGAGCAGACAGTCAACAGCCACTGGGGAGGAAAGAGTGGATTTGGAACTTTCTGAAAGTCCCATCATGGATAAAAATTTACCTATGCAGCTACTTGTTGAAAATCTCCAATTTCAGGGCTTGTCTTTATTTTGATAACTCAGAACATTTTTCTTTGCCAAATGGTTCCATACTTGGAATTAAAAAAAAAAAAATCAATGGCTTCAGTGGCAAGCCAGGTTCAGTGGCTTCTAGTTCAACTACCACAGATGCTGATGTGGGAACAAATGGAGAAGAAGCTAGGTAATGTGTCAAGACCTGTCTCCAATGGACAAATAACCAATCAAGCACCAGTGACAGGTAATTAATGTGGCATCTGACCCAGACAGTGCTGCTGCTTGGAACAGTAGGAAGCTGGCCTGTGCGCATATGGACTCACAACAGTCATAACTCCAGTTCTAGGGGATCCAGCCCCTCCTCTGACTTCTTCAGGAGACACACACACAGCAAATACATACACCAGGCAAAACACTCATACTCACAAAATACATGAATAAAATAAAAGTATCAAATACAAATAAATACAATAAATCAAATAAAAAATTTAAGTCAGTTGATTGGATTAATAAAAAATTGAACTACTGGAAGGGGAATCAATGAATTTGAAAATAGTTCAATTGAGATTATTGTGCATCAGAAAGAACAAAATAGGAAAGCCAGGAAGGCCTCAGAGACCTATACCTTATGACAGTTCCAGAAAAGAGAAGATGAATTTTAATGATGATGATGGTGGTGGTGGTAATCATGATGATGGTGACAATGATGATGATGATGGAAAATAAGCCAAGTCAAGTATGGTGGCAGATACCTATAGTTTCAAAACTTAGGAATTGAGGGGCGGGGTGAGCAATTTTAGTTTGAGGCCTTCCTCTGCTATATAAAAGATGTTGTCTCAAAAAGGATCAAACATTTTGAAGAAGATAGTGGTCCTTTTTTTTTTCCCAAATATGGTGAAATACACTAACCTACACATCTAAGAATCTCAATAGATTAGAATAAGCACGAAGAGATTTTCAGTGAGATGCATTGAAATCAGAGTTCTGGAAGACAGTCTTAAAGGCGTGAAAGGGAAGTGACTCATCACATGTATAACCTCTCAATACTGCTAACAGGTTCCGGCTAGAGAAACGGCTGGGCAGTTGAGAACACGGACTGCTTTTCCAGAGGACCTGAGTTCGGTTCCCAGCACCCAGGTCAAGCAGTTCACAACAGCACGTAACTCCAGCTCCAGGAGGTCTGCTGCCCTCTTCTGGCCCAGAGCAGTATTGCACTCACACGTAGCCATATACAGACATATACACAATAATTTAAGTAAATAAACATTTAAAATGAAGACTGATGCATGATTTCTTCTCAGGAACCACTGGTGTTTGAAGGAGGCGAGATGATATAGTCAAAATGCTATAAGAACAAACTATCAACTAGAACGGCTTTACCTGGTTCACCCCGAGACTGACCCTTCCCCTTGTTGTTTGCTTTCCCTATTTCCTTATCCCTAGGAGAGAGACGATTCAGTCAGGAAGCACTCCGCTTCACCAGAGCAATCATTGTGCCAAGCATCATCTCTTCCAGAAGCCCTTCTGTTGGCTAAAAGAACACTTCACACCATTCTCAGACCCTCGCAGGGTAGTAATAAACATGTCCTTGAAAATCGAACTGGAAAACTTCGTGTATCTTCCTCACAGAGACAACACCCTGTGCAGACCCCAAGCACTTGGGCACAAGCCCATGATTAAGTAGGCTGGTGTGCTGGTCAGGTTTTATTGTCAACTTGACCCAGCGCACTGTCACCTGAGAGGAGGGAACCTCATTTGAAAACTTGCTCCAATCGGATTCGCCTGTGGAATGGGAGGCGGGGCAATTTTGTGATTGCTCATTGGTATAGACGGGCTCAGCCCATTTAGGTGCTATGAGCAGGTGGACCTGAGCTGTGTAAGTCAGCTGACTGAGGAGGCAGCCTGAGCTGTGTAAGTCAGCTGACTGAGGAGGCAGCCCAATAAGCAGCATCTCTCCATGGTTTCTGCCTTACTTCCTGGAAAATGTAAGCCAACTGAATTCTTTCCTTGCTTAAATGTTTTTTGTTTTTGTTTTTGTTTTTGTTTTTGTTGGGGGAGGGGGTGGTCATAATGTTTATCACAGCAACAGAGGACGAACTGAACTAGGAGACAACCGTAAACGGCGCATACACAGAAGACAGAAATGGTGTACCCATTTCCGAGCAACCAGCCTGTGAGAAGAACCAGTCTTGTCTTACTCAGCCAGGGAGTTTTCCAGTCTGTCCTTAACTCTGTTGTTTCTGTTTTTAAACAAATGGATACCTACAGAAAAGCTATGGGAGTGTAGACAAAATACTTAGCTCCTGTGACCCAGAGCTAGAAAGTGCCACCCCAGCCCAAGAGGAAGGATGGAACAGGGGCTTTCCTGAGGTGTGGCAACACCAAATGACTCACACCACTTCCTTGTTCTAGCCCTTTCCAAGCCTAGGGTGGAGAAAGCTCAGACGGGCTGGGGAAGCGCTCTTGTTTAAAGGGTGGCCTCCCTCCGTGTGGTGAAAGCCTTTTGCTTTCTTCTTGCATCCATGTCAGGCAAGGAACTAAAACTGCAGAGCAAGATAGTGAGAGTGTGTAACTGTCACAGATTTAGTGCCCAGACAATGCCTCCTCAAGATTCGCAATATTTGCGCTAGGTGCTTCCAACTAAAGGATGTTAGAAGTTGTCTGTGTAGCCTCAGAACCAAAATGCCTCTGACCTCTCACCTCACCTTCCCACTTCTTCCCTGAAGCAAATCACAAAAACAAGAAGTCCTCTGTCCCATGATGGGTGGTGCAAACCAGAATCCATTTGCATCAGGGCAAGGCACAGAGCTCAGTAGAGCATGGTAGCTGCACCCACTCTCTCTGTAGGAGCTAGACATAAAGAAAAGCTCTAGCCCACCAGATAAGGCCTCTACTCCAGAAGGGGCCTGCCATGTGCCCCCATAGGAAGGGGTACCACACAGGAGCCAAGGATTCCAATAGGCAGGTCTTGACGAGTCTCCATACTTGGCACGTTACCCTTAGGTCACACACTTTTCCTATACCAGTCCATTCTCCATTGAATACACACACACACATGCACGTACACACACACACACACACACACACACACACACACACACACACAGCAGTCTTTCCTCAGTCTAAAACACATACTTAATAAACTTCATGTGCCAGCCTTTTATTTTGCCTTTGTTACAGGAATGCCACCCATGACCCTTAAGACCTCCAATCTTGTTTTTTCACCCAGCAGGTACAGAAGCTATCTCTGAGATAGGCTCAGCACATTCTAAAACTAGTTACCCATTGTGTATACAATTATATAAAAAAGAATCAAGTTCAACAAATTCTTCTTTGTGTAGCCAAGAACTAAATGAACTTCAAAGCTCAAGAAGCAGACAAGGAGGGCAGACAACAGGACAGAGAGAGGGAGTGTAAAAAGAAGGCTATCCTCAATTAGCTCTGCAACCTAGTAAACGCAGGAGCCACCTTCTGTCCCAAGCAAGGCTTTATTTGTAGTCTGAGCCCATGACATCCTGTGATTTTTCTCTCTCAACAGCTAGAAGACACAAAGTCTGTCTAGAAGCGAAGTGGGAAAGTGTCCTGAGGATCCCTCTGTTCAGGAGGAGAGGGACAGCGGAGCTTCTTATACCCCATGGGGCTTTTAGATCATAAGAGATTAAGCATCAGCAATTACGCAAATCCATCCATAATTCAAAAAAGAATTCAAGCTGTTGAGGAAACCAGAGCCAAAACAGAACGGCTCTTTTACTGCATGGAGCCATGTTCACTCAGTAAAATTTGGTTCCTTAAAAGCTCTTTATTGAGGCCTCAGAGCTGACCCTGTGCCAAGCTCTCCATACACAAATCCTGCCAGGAGAGAGCTGGTCTGCCAGGAGTGCTGACACACCTGCGAGCACAGGGGAGACCACCACTTCTGCTTAAATACCTGGTCCAAGAGAGAGCCTCCGATCCCCAGAGCCCTCAGGACACAGGAACCAAGGAGCAGCCTGGGACTGAATTCTTCTGGTTTCTGTCTGTGCCCCGGAGCTGACCCTGTACCGCAGCTCTCCATACCCAAATTCCACCCGGCAACAGTTGGTCTCCTAGGAGTGCTGACACACAGGCTTGCAGGAGGTATAAGCCACAGTCAGAGACAGTAAGACCAGCTAACACCAGACATAAACAGATTTTGAGAGGCAAGGGCAAGAACATAAGTAACAGAAACCAAGGCTACTTGGCATCATCAGAAACTAGTTCTCCCACCACAGTGAGCCCTGGATACCCCCAACATACCAGAAAGTCAAGACTCTGATTTAAAATCACATGTCATGATGATAGAGAGCTTTAAGAAGGACATAAGCAACTCCCTTAAAGAAATACAGGAAAACACAGGTAAACAGCTTGAAGCCCTTAAAGAGGAAACACCAAAATCCCTTAAAGAATTACAGGAAAACACAACTAAACAGGTGAAGGAATTGAACAAAACCATCCAGGATCTAAAATTGGAAATGAAAACAATAAAGAAATCACAGAATGAGACAACCCTGGAGATAGAAAACCTAGGAAAGAGATCAGGAGTCATTGATGCATCACCAGTGGAATACAAGAGATAGAAGAGAGAATCTCAGGGGCAGAAGATACCATAGAAAACATCGACACATCAGTCAAAGAAAATGCAAACTGCAAAAAGCTCCTAACCCAAAATATCCAGGAAATCCAAGACATAATGAGAAGACCAAACCTAAGGATAGTAGGTATAGAAGAGAGCAAAGATTCCAAACTTAAAGGGCCAGTAAATATCTTCAACAAAATCATAGAAGAAAACTTCCCTAACCTAAAGAAAGAGATGCCCATGAACATACAAGAAGCCTTAGAACTCCAAATAGACTGGACCAGAAAAGAAATTCTTCCTATCACATAATAGTCAAACACCAAATGCACAAAAATAAAAAATATTAAAAGCAGTAAGGGGGAAAGGTAAGGAACACATAAAGGCAAAAACACCAGACTTCTCACCAGAGACTATGAAAGCTAGCAGATTCAGGGCAGATGTCATACAGACCCTAAGAGAACACAAATGTCAGCCCAGACTACTATACCCAACAAAACTCTCAATTACCATAGATGGAGAAACCAAGATATCCCATGACAAAACCAAATTTATACAATATCTCCTCACAAATCCAGCCCTACAAAGGATAATAGATGAAAAATACCAACACAAGGAGAGAAACTATACCCTAGAAAAAGCAAGAAACTAATTATGTTTCAACAAACGCAAAAGAAGATAGCCACACAAACATAATACTATCTCTAACAACAAAAATAATAGGAAACAACAATCACTATTCCTTAATATCTTCTAACATCAATGGACTCAATTCCCCAATAAAAAGACATAGACTAACAGACTGGAGACTCCACAGAACCAAATAACACAATCAAAAAATGGGGAACAGAGCTAAACAGAGAATTCTCAACTGAGGAAACTAGAGTGGCTGAGAAACACTTAGAGAAATGTTCAACATCCGTAGTCATCAAGGAAATGCATATCAAAATGATCCATATCTTCTGGCATATGTCCAGAAGATGCTCCAACATGTAATAAGGACATAAGCTCCACTATGTTCATAGCAACCTTATTTATAATAGCCAGAAGCTGGAAACAACCCAGATGCCCCTCAACAGAGGAATGGATACAGAAAATGTGGTACCTTTACACAATGGAGTACTACTCAGCTATTAAAAGCAATGACTTCATGAAATTCATAGGCAAATGGATTGTTTTAGAAAATATCATCCTGAGTAAGGTAACCCAGTTACAAAAGAACACACATGGTATGTACTCACTGATAAGTGGTGTCTTAGTCAGGGTTTCTATTCCTGAACAAACATCATGACCAAGAAGCAAGTTGGGGAGGAAAGGGTTTATTCAGCTTACATTTCCACATTGCTGTTCATCACTGAAAGAAGTCAGGACTGGAACTCAAGCAGGTCAGGGAACAGGAGCTGATGCAGAGGCCATGGAGGGATGTTCTTTACTGGCTTGCTTCCCCTGGCTTGATCAGCTTGCTTTCTTATAGAACCCAAGACTACCAGCCCAGGGCTGGTTCCACCCACAAGGGGCCTTTCCTCCTTGATCACTAATTGAGAAAATGCCTTATAGCTGAATCTCATGTAGGCATTTCCTCAACTGAAGCTCCTTTCTCTGTGATAACTCCAGCTATGTCAAGTTGACACAAAACTAGCCAGGACAAGTGGATATTAGGCAATGAGCATGGGATATCCACAATATAACTCATGGACCACATGAAGCTCAAGAGGAAGGAAGACCAAAGAGTGGGCGCTTCAATTCCCACTTAGAAGGGGGAACAATATAATCAAGGGAAGTAGAGAGTGGGAGGGATTTGGGAGGAAGAGAGGAGGCAGAGGGGGAAAAGAGGGACAGGATCAGTGTATGGGGAAAGATGGAGGAGATGTACAGAGGGTCAGGAAATTAAACATAGGTGTGTAGCAATGGGGAATAAGAACTGGAGGTAGCAACCAGAAAGGCCCAGATGCCAGGAAAGCAAGAGACTCCCAGGACCCCATGGGGATGGCATTACCTGAAATACCCTACAAAGGGGAGGGAGAACCTGTCATGACCATATTCAGAGGTTAGGTATGGCATCCTGGATGAGGGATGGGGCCACACACCCATCTCCAAAACAGAATTGCTCCACTCTAAAGGAAATACAGGAACAAAGAGTGGAACAGAGACTGAGGGAAAGGCCATCCAGAACTTGCACCACCTGGGGATCCATCCCACATGCAGACACCAAACTCAGACAGTATTTCGGATGCCAAGAAGTGCTTGCTGCAGGACCCTGATACAGCTGTCTCCTGAGAGGCTCTGCCAGAGCCTGACAATACAGATTCGAAGTCTCGAAGCCAACCATTGAACTGTGCACAAGGACCCCAATGGAGGAGTCAGGGAAGGACTGAAGGAGCTGAAGAGGCCTTATCTGGCATCAATGTGAGGGGAGGCCCTTGGTCCTGTGAAGGCTTGATGTCCCCAGTGTAGAGAAATGCTAGGACATGGAGATGGGAGTGAGTGGGTGGGTGGTGGAGCACCTTCATAGAAGCATGGTAAGAGGGGATGGGATGGGGGGTTGCAGAGGGGAAAGTGGGTAAGAGGATAAAATTTAAAATGTAAACAAATAAAATATCCATTTTTTTTTTAAAAAAAAAAGCTCTTTATTAAGTGCTTGCTTTGGCAGCACATATACTAAAATTCAAACAATACAGAGAAGATTAGCATGACCCCTGTGTAAGAATAACACACAAATTCCTGAAGTATTCCATATTTTTAGGGACACAGCAGGCAGGCTCCAGATAGAGACACAACACCAAAGATAACCCAGATGGTAAGTGACAAGTGCAAGAACATAAGCAACAGAAGCCAATGTATTTTGGCATCATCAGAACCTAGTCCTCCCACCACAGCAAGCCCTGGACACCCCAACACACCAGAAAAGCAAGATTCTGACCTACAATCACATGAAGACAATAGAGACCTTTAAGGAGGATACAATTAACTCACTTAAAGAAATACAGGAAAAAATAGGACAACATATAGAAGTCCTTAAAGAGGAAACAAATCCCTTAAAGAAATACAAGAAAATACAAACAGGTGAAGGAATTGAACAAAGCCTTTCAAGACTTGAAAATGGAATAGAAACAATAAAGAAATCACAAATGGAGGCAACCCTGAAGATAGAAAACCTAGAAAAGAGACCAGGAGCTACAGATGCAAGCACCACCATCAGAATACAAAAGATAGTAGAGAGAATCTCAGACATAGAAGATACCATACAGGAGGATACTGACACAATGGTCAAAGAAAATACAAAGTGTAAAAAGCTCCTAACACAAAACATCCAGGAATTCCAGGACACAATAAAAAGACCAAACCTAAGAATAATAGGAGTATAATAGAGCGAAGATTTCTACCTCAAAGGGACAGAAAACATCTTCAACAGAATATAGAAGAAAACTTCCCCAAACTAAAGAAAGAAACTAAAGAAATATAAACATACAAGAAGCCTACAGAATACCCAAATAGATTGGAACAGAAAAGAAAATCCTCCAGTTACATAATAATCAAAACACTAAATGCACAGAACAAAGAAAGAATATTAAAAGTGGTGAGGGGAAGAGACCAAATAACATATAAAGGCAGACCTACCAGAATTGCACCACACTTCTCACACCAGAAGATCCTGGACAGATGTCATGCAAACCCTAAGAGAACACAAATGCCAGCCCAGGCTACTATACCCAGCAAAACTCTCAATCATCATAGATGAAGAAACTAAGATAATCCATGACAAAATCAAATTTAAACAATATCTAACTACCGATCTAGCCCTACAAAGGATTCTAGAAGGAAAATTCCAATGCAAGGAGGATATCTACACCAAAGAATACATAAGAAACTAATGATCTCACAACAAACCCAAAGAAGAGAATCACACACATATAATATCACCTCCAACAACAAAAATAACAGGAACCAACAATCACAGGTCTTTAATGTCTCTCAACATCAATGGACTCAATTCACTAATGAAACACTAACAGCCAGGATATGCAAGCAGGATCCGGCATTTTGCTGCATACAAGAAACACACTTCAGTAACAAAGACAGACACTACCTTAGAGTAAAAGTCTAGAACAAAGTTTTTCCAAGCAAATGGTCCCAAGAAACAAGCTGGAATAGCCATTCTAGTATCCAATAAAATAGACTTTACCAAAAGTTATCAAAAGGGATGGGGAAGGACACTTCATACTTGTAAAAGAAAAATCCACCAAGAGGAAGTCTCAATTCTGATCATCTATGCCCCAAATGCAATGTTACCCACATTCATAAAAGAAACTTTACTAAAGCTCAAAAAGCACGTTGAACCTCATACAAGCATAATGAGAGACTTCAACACCCCACTCTCACCAATGGACAGGTCATTGAAACAGAAACTAAACAGTGACACAGTGAAACTAATACAGGTTATGACCCAAATGGCTTTAACAGATGTCTATAGAACATTTCACCCAAAAACAAAAGAATACACCTTCTTCTCAGTACCTCATAGTAACCTTCTCCAAAATTGATCATATAACTGGTCATAAAACAAGCCTCAACAGATACAAGAAGAATTCTATGCATCTTATCCTAGAGTGAAGCTAGACTTCAATAACAACAAAAACAACAGAAAGCCCATGGAAACTCTCTACTCAATAATAACTTGGTCAGGGAAGAAATAAATAAAGAAATTTATTGAATTTTATAGAATTCAATGGAAACAAAGACACAGCATACACAAACTTATAGGACACAATGGAAGCAGTGCTTAAGAGGAAAAGTCATACCACTAAGTGCCCTTGTAAAGAAATTGGAGAGATCCTACACTAGCAACTTAACAGCACACCTGAAAGCTCTAGAACAAAAAGAGGCAAGCACACCCAAGAGTAGACAGCAGGAAATAATCAAACTCAGGGCAGAAATCAGTGGATTAGAAACAAAGAGAATGATACAAAGAATCAACAAAACCAAAAGCTGGTTCTTTGAGAAAATCAACAAGATAGATAAACCATTATCCATCTAACTAAAGGACACAGAGACAGTATCAAAATTAACAAAAATCAGAAATGAAGAGGGAGACATAACAGAAAGTGAGGAAATTTAAAAATCATCAGATCTTTCAACGGAAGCCTATACTTGACAAAACTGGAAAATCTAGATGAAATGGATGATTGTCTAGACAGATATCACATACAAAAGTTAAATCAAGAACAAGTAAACTATATAAAAAGTTCCATAACCCATAAGGAAATAGAAGCAATCCTTTAAAAACCTTCCAACCATAAAAGCCCAGGGCCTGTTGGTTTTAGTGCAGAATTCTACTAGACCTTCAAAGAACAGCTAATATCAATATTCCTCAAACTATTCCATAAAATAGAAACAGAAGGAACACTACCTAATTTATTTTAGGAAGCCACAGTTACTCTGACACCTAGTCCACACAACAAAGACCCAACAAAGAACTTCATACAAATTTCACTTATGAATATCAATGCACAAATACTCAATAAAATTCCCAAAAGCTGAATTCAAGAACACATCCCTGGGATGCAGGGATGGTTCACTATATGGAAATCCATTAATGTAATCCACTATATAAACAAACTCAAATGAAAACAAACCACATGATCATCTCATTAGGTGCTAAAAAAGCCTTTGACAAAATCCAACACCCCTTCATGTTAAAAGTATTGGAGATATCAGGTATGCAAGGCCCTTCCCTGAACATAATAAAAGCAATGTACAGCAAACCAGCAGCCAATATCAAATTAAGTGGAGAGAAACTTGAAGCAGTCCCACTACTATCAGGAACAAGACAAGGCTGCCCACTCTCTCCTTACCTATTCAATACAGTCCTCAAAGTTCTAGCCAGAGCAATAAGACAACAAGAGACTGGGGAGATGCAAATTGGAAAAGAAGAAGTCAAAGTATCACTATTTGCAGATGACATGGTAGTATGCATAAGTGACCCCACTGAGTTGAGTGGGAAACTGCTATGGTTGAATTAGGGGGAAGGACTGAAGAAGCTGAAGGGGAGGGCAACCCCATAGGAAAACCAGCAGTCTCAACTAACCCAAACCCCTGGGAGGTCCAAGAGACTGTGACACCAACCCAGAGGCATACAAGAGCTGGTCTGAGGCTCTGGCACATATGTAGCAGAGGACTGCCTGGTCTGGCCTCAGTGGACGAAGATGTGCCTAATCCTCTAGAGACTTGAGGCCCCACGGAAGGGGGAGGTCTGGTGGGGAGGCACACCCTCTCACCCTCTCGGAGGCAAGGTGGAGGAGGAATGGGATGAGGAATTGTGGGAGGGGGTGGGACTGGGAGGAGCTGCAACGGGTCAGTAGTAAATAAATAAAATAATTAAAAAGGACTGGGGGGTCAGTGGCTGGATAATAAATAAATAAAATACTTTTTTAAAAAAGAAAAAACAGAAGCTCTTTATTGAAAGAAGTGCAGAGAGTAAGGACATCGTGAACTGCTGTCTCATAAGCAGAGTGTGTGGGTCTATGGAAAGCCACACTTTTGTATGGAACACCTACTACAGTGTGGGCACCTATGAGGGGACCCAAGAGACTCAGGCTATTAATATTGTGCCTTTTATCACTGTTTATCATTGTAATTATGGAGGGGTGTGTGTGAATTACGAAGACATTTCTAGTCACTGTAAACCTCACCTAGACTCAGACGGCTTACAACTGACCTCATGGCCCACAGACAAATTGAGTTCTATGAAACAGCTCTGTCTGTATTAAGGATTCTGCAGGCTGTTGACCCTAACTGTAGACGATTACGGTGGTGGAGAGCTGACATTTGTAGACCGTGTTTTATCATCATCTTGGGCCACCGTGTGCCCTTCAGTGGTCAGTTACCTTCGAGTTTGTATTTCTCTGACATTATTGTAACAACTAGGCAGTTACCACAGAGCTTGGCAGCAGACATCCCTCCTTCAGCCACCGCACAGCTAGGTGTGTTTTGACGTCTGACACTTACAGAACAAACTTTCCCACCTCGATGTAGCATACTGATTTATGACTTCTCTTTTTCTGTGACTGTGCAGGCTCATGTAACCTCTTCCACAGTGAAGTACGTCATTCACGGCAATTTGGATCCATGTTCCTGGGTCATGGTCTCTCTTGATTGGTTTGGAGTAAATGACTTTCTTATTTCTCTTAGTACTGTGTTATATATTGGTACACATATGGAAAGTGGAATATTCATGTTTTGTATCAAATTATGGTTCATGCAATGCTCTTGAAGGATTATTTATTGTCTAAAATTAATTGGAACTTCTTTTTTTTACTTTTTATTGATTCTCTGTGAATTTCAAGCCACGCATCCCAATCCCATTCAACCCCCACCCCCGCGTCTCTTCATGTCCACCCTCTGCCCTTACAACTTCCCTCAAGAGAAAACAAAAATATAAATAGATAAATATTTAAAAAATAATCATCAACAACAAAAATCTCATCGTGGAAGCTGTGGCGTGTCACAGTGTGTCACACAGTATATATCTTTTGCAAAAGCAGCTTTACTTACGAATGTTCATTGCAGTGGGTCACTGGTCTGGTTCAAGGCCTCTGGTTTCTGCTACACTATCAATAACGAAACCTCACCAGAACTCTTTTCTGTTATCCTGTTGCTGTCCTGTGTCATGGAGATCTTAGAGCTTTGGATCTGCAGGACCAGCCCCTTTGTGTGCTCCAGCCGTCCATAGATGGGGTAGATGTTAAGTTGGGCCAATCCAGGGTCCTGGATCTGGGCCTGGCTAGAAGGTGAGTTAGTCGGCCTGCCAGCCCTCCTGCGCCTGCGCTAATGGGTCTGCTCGCTCACCTTGCCCAAAGAGCCGGCCAGATCTCTTGCTCTCACAGCATCTGGGCTGACTCTTCCGTGCCCCCACCACCAAGGTCAGCTCTACTGTGCTGTCCAGGTGAGGCCAGGGCTGCTCTCCTGAATGCTGTAGCCAGTGAGGAGTGGGGCCAGCTCTCCCACTTGCAGCAGGCAGTGAAGAGCTGGAGGGAAGGAATTAGGGGACATCTCTCCCCCTTGACTATGCCACCTCACGACAGGAGGTGTGGGGCCAGCTTTCCCATACTGATGCCTCTGGGCCAGTTCATCCTGCCATAGGTGGGACAGTAAGGGAGGCATGTCTCTCACACCCACACCACCACGTGGCAGGTGCGGGGTGCCCCCCCCCCTCAGCTCAGCACAGTCCTTGGGCATCAACCCGGCCTCGGGCAGCAGCCCAGACCAGACACATCTTCGTGGCCTTTGGTGGTGGCACAGGCCTCAAACACAGACCCTGGCTATGATAGGACCCCAGCAGCAGCACCGCCTTCAGACATTCACAGGGTCGCAGGTGGCAACCTAGACCACTGACATCCGGATGGCCTTTGGTGCCAGCACGTTAGCACAGCCCTCAGCTGTGGTAGGACCACAGACCCAGAAATGGCCTTTGGCAGCAGCTTGGACACCAGCATCACCGGGGCCTTGGGAGATTGCATAGGTTCATCATAGATAGCAACTATTTCACAACACTGTGGCGTCTCTGGTTTCCCTCCACAGGGCAGGTACTGCTTGGCTTCCCTTTCTCCCCCGCCTCTCCACCGTACTCTGTCTTTCCCATCTCTAGCACGCATTTGCCTCTCCTAGTGGTACCCAAACGGGGCCAGGGCGGGTGCTTGTGTGTCTTTCTTCCGACCAACTTGGGCCCCTTAATGTGCTTTTTAATTGTAGGAATTTCTTACTCTGAGTATCTCTGACCTAGCGGATACCAAAACACATACATACATACATACATACATACATACACACACACACACACACACACACACACACACACACACACACACAAATATAGGTCTTTTGGTTGTTTGTTTTTTACAGACAGAGAGAAAGAGTATATAGTTGTGTGGGTAGTGAGGTGGGGAGGATCTTGGAAGGACTGGGAGAACAAAAAGACGTGATGAGAATATATTGCATGGATTTTTTTTTTTTTTTTTTAGTTAAAATTGTCATCGTCCTTGTCGTCGTCGTCGTCGTCGTCGTCGTCATCATCATTGTCTTCATCATCTCCATTGCAGATTTAGTGCCAGTGAGAAATCTTTATTTTAGCACCGGAAAAGAATAGCTAAATCTACAGAACTTTTTTTCTTTCTTTTTCTTTCATACAACACATCCTGGCCACAGCCTCTGCTCCTCCCCACACCCCACACGCATCTTCCCTCTGCCCCAGATCTTCCATTTCCCTTCAGAAGAGCAGATAGTGAGGAGCGGAAGGTCTGGAATCCCAGAGAGAGCAATCAGACACAGCGCAAGAAGACACCGTAACTTCTTATAGGTGAAGAGGCACCAGTTTCACATGGAACTCACCTTTGCATTCTGTTTCTGTGACAGATTACAGCTAAACATGAGTTCAAGGCCACATCCTTGAGTTTCTGTGAGTATCCTCATGCATACATAAGGTATACTGTTGCTATTATACTAATATACTAATATGCTGGTATACTAATGTTAAAGGTATACCCGTATGCTATTAAATTTCTGTTGTTTTCTGGTTGGCGTCTGACCAAGTAAAAATACTCTGAAATATAAAGAGGAACTTGGGTTCTGCACCTACACAGTCTAACATCAAAATTTATCTGTTAATTAATTTCTGTCTTATTCACCATGTGGCATGAATATCAGATGCACCGAGATTATCCTGTGGAGAAAGGTACACTACAAATGGGAAGGGGAGGAGCTGGCTTGTCAGGCAATGTTTGCTGCACACGGATGTAGATTTGCCCAAGTTTACATCCCAGCACCCACATAAAAACCTGGGTCTGGCCACGTGCAGGTGTGGAACCCCTGTGCTGGGTTGAGGATCACTGGTGGTTGCTGACCACCCTCCTAGCTTCTGGTTCGGTAAGAGACACTGATGCATTTATAAAAAGATAAGGTAGGGGTATGACCTATGGAGGTGTAGTCAGGCATGGGGGGAGGGGGTGCCTTGGCTGGCCCATGCTGAGGCATCAGTCACAGGATGGTTTAGTATAGAATAGAATTTATTTAGGGCATGGGGAGGGGAATCAAGAAGATAGTAGAGGCAGAGAAAGGTGGGGGGAGGGGGAGGGTAGAGGCCATGACCATGTGGAGAGAGAGGAGGGAGAGAATGGGGAGAAAGGAGGGAAGGGAAGCAGAGAAAGAGAAAGCAAGAGAGTGAAGAGGGGGCAAGAAGCCCCCTTTTATAGTGTCAGGCATACCTAGCTATTGCCAGGAAACTGTGGGGCGGAGCTTAGTATGCTAGCAGACACTGTTCAGGAAGTTATGCAGAGACTGACGGAGCAGATCAACTGATACCACATGCACACTTGCACATGCACACACACACCACACACACACACACACACACACACACACACTCGCATGCACACAAAAGAAAAATAAGTCTGTGGGTTCAAAGCCAGCTTGGATTACATAGTGAGATACTATCTCAAAAAAAGGAGAAGGAAAAGATTTCCAAATTTACCAAATAATCTGTATGAGCTATCTAAAATTAATTACTCCTGCTAGGTTATTTTCAACCCTTTATATATACAAATCGGGATGGAGAGGTAGCTCAGTAGTTGGGACTACGGTTCCTGTGAAAAGAACCTGAATTCAATTCCTGTCACCCACCTGGTGCCTCCCAACTGTCTGCAGCTCTAGTTACGGGGAATCCGATGCCCTCTTGGCCTCTGCCACTCAGGCGCACAGTGGCATGTACAGAGATCCGTGTAGAGGGCACACTCACTCAACAACAAATAAATAGCAATTTTTAAAAATTAAAAATAAACATATAAATGAATTAGGGAACTTGATTATAATATAAATAATTTCTATGTATAAATAGAAACTGGCTTTTTCATATCAGGAATACCCAGCCTGTGGCCTGCAGTCCGTGTGTGTCCCAGGACAGGGACGAATGTGGCCCAACAATTAGATGACAACATTACATCACAAGGTCAAAAGTGTGTACACCCTTGACCTAAATAGCCATCACACTTACAAGGTTCACTTGAGAAATATTCCCTTTCTCTCCAAGGCTAAAGCATCCTCCTCCTTCCAGAGCCTGTGAAGTCATTATCAGAGCCTCTGTCAGTCGCAGATAAGTGACTAAGGCTATGGGGTAAAGGACTATACCCTGCCATTGCTAGGAACATTTTCCTACACAAGGAAAGCAATACCAACGCTTCTAAGTGTCTCAGGGGAAATAGGTAAGCCATGAGACCACCTGGTAAAGGGACTTCAGAGGTTAGACTTCGCCTAAAGGAAGCCAGTAACATCAGCTCATCACACAAGAGTATTCAAAACAAAGACTTTGCTCTACACTGAGAAAATAACAATCTGAAAAGTCCATTTTGTTTCAAACGTTACCATTACAGTTGTGCTTTTAAAACCACAGAAAAGGAATGGTCCAGCAACTTTTCCCTAGGGAACAAGTTGCTAAAATGTTGAGCCTTTGTTTTTAATTTTAAATCTTATATAATTACATAAATTAACATTTTATAGCTATAATGTCATTCTAGTTATGGAATATTTTATACAGCTGAAATAATTATACAGGAAGAATTTAATTAGCCCTGATGTCAGCTATAATGAAAATTAAATCACTTGTCTTTAAACGTGTGGTATTTCCGTCAAGAAAGACACCAAGTTATAATTTTACGAATAGCTGATGATTCTAAATGATCATTATTTAGTGGCATAACTCATGATTCTGGAGAATGTTGAATAGGAAGAAAATGGAATTCTGCCTGCGCATTCAGTGTGGAACACTTGATCATGGATGGTGGGAACCTTTTGATAGTTAATTAGGATATGATAACATGTCTATTTTAATTCTTTATTAATTATAAAATTATTAATGATTTAGTTGATTGTTGACATGTTAATATTTCCTTTGAAAATATTTTTAAAAGTTGCGTGTGTTTGTGTGTCTGTGTGTGTGTGTGTGTGACTTGTGTACATGACATGTGCACACGAATGCCCTCGGAGCAGGAGTTACAGAGCTTTGTGAGGCATCTGATGTGGGCACTGAGAACCAGACTGGGATCATCTTGAAGAGCAGCAGGAGTTAAACACTGAGCCATCTCTCCTACCTGATAGTCACGCACTCACAAGAACTGTTCCTGTGGTGTCTGTTATTAAGGTGATCAGATGACGAGATAATCCAGACAACACACCACAGACATCTCCTCCCTGCAAAGCTATCCTATGTATCCTATGTATCCTATATATCTATAAGACAGAAGCTTACACATCCTTCTGCCTGTTCCTAGTATATCTGCCACAGTACTCAATCACTGACATTATCTGAAACTATAAAAAAAAAAAAAAAAAAAAAAAAGTGGTATTTTGGGAGCAATGTAGATGTGGAACCAAGTCATACTTGGATTCCAAAATAACTAATTGCAGTATTACAAATCATTATTTTAAGACATTATACATATAGGAGGAACAACAATATAAACTAACCAGTAGCTCCCAGAGCTGTGTTGCATATGTAGCAGAGGATGACCTAATTGGCCATCAATGGGAGGAGAGGCCCTTGATATTGTGAAGATCATATGTCCCAGTACAGGGGAATGCCAAGGCCAGGAAGTGGGAGTGGGTGGGTTGGGGAGCAGGGTTGGGGGAGGGTACAGGTGGCTTTGGGGATAGCATTTGAAATGTAAATGAAGAAAATATCTAATAAAAATAATTAATTAATTCAAGACCATGAGTCTCAACAGGAAGTGCATTAAAAAGGTTATAGTGTTATCTTATAATGTATATATAATGACATTATAATATTGTTGTGAAAACCCAAAGTAAGACCATGCTGATATCTGGAATATCACAAATGATTAATGAAAGTTATTTAACCATTTCCTGTTCTTTGAATCATCAGCAAGCTTTTGTAACTATTGCGTTATATTTGCTTTATACTTTTCACAGTGCGTGGCACATGTTACGTAAGGGCACTTCCACACAAGTATCCAGTGTGAGCACACGCTCTCGTCATTATCTATTTACTATAGAACGGGCAGGGGTGAAGTGCTAAGTACCCCAAGAGTTCAGCTCGCTCACACAGTCAGTCATGTCTTCATGGGTGAAGCTGCCATTAGAATTCACTGTTTCCTCAGCTTTGCTGTCTTGACACCATTGTTTAAACACACACACACACACACACACACACACACACACACACATTGAGCAATGCATGAAGCTTGCAAAATGTTCCTGGTCCTTCCTGTTTGCTGTTTACAAAGACGGACTAATGTTCAAGTCTAATTAAGTAAGGATAAACGATTTGCCCAGGGAGAAGGATCCCGTTCTGCCTGTCCATGCAGGGCATCGAAGGGGCGTGTGTAGTTGTCGTCAGGAGGCTGAGACTGCAATGTAGGAGGCACAGGTCCTGCCTGACCATTCAGCTTCATTTCTTATCCACTTTCATGTACTTGTTGAGCCAAACGTCAGCCAGTCTCTGAATGTGCCATTCTGGGCACTTGTCACACAGGGATTTTCCCCCCAGAACTACCCTTCCTTACATTTCATCCTGGGACCTTTGCAAGTCTGTCTCCATCGAGTGGCCAACTCCTCACCATTATTCCATCCTTCCCTGAAAGGGGGGTGGGTGGGGAAGAAAAGAACAGAAGTACTGTCTTGTAGCCCATCTCCTTCCCTTTAGGAATGGTAAAATAATAGGTGGTCCAGTCAAATGTAAATTCCAATAAGCTGTGGAAGATGTGTTTGATGAATCTGTCTCCAACATTCCACGAGATAGTATGTTCTTACTTAAATTTAACTTTCATTTGGCACTCTGTATTTTTATTTGCACAATCTATCCTTGTTGTCGCCCTTCGCTGTGGCATGGTGTTAGGCAACTTGTCTTGTGTGGTCTCATGCTTTGTAAATATTATCTACTCCAGTCTCTCTGAGGCCAGGAACAGTGTCCGACTCTTGTTTCGTCACCGCTTCTGTCTCACGCACCAAATTCCCACAACGCTGACTTCAGTGTTGTTAGGAACGCAGAAATGGGATCCCCGTTCATCCTTCTTTCACCCCTTCGAGTTGAGAAATAGTTAATGAAGTCTGACCGGCTGCCAGGTACTGGGTTGGTTCTGAAGATAAAACATGACAAGTTGCTCTCAGCTCGTTCAGGAATGCAGATAGGTCAGAGCGCCGTCACTGTGTGGGCTTCCAAAACACAAGGTGACGAGGGTGCGGGGGAAAGCCAGCAACTCCAGTCTTTTCAGTACAGAAATATCATCAGGTTGAGACGTAATAACTCACGGCCATTTAACCAGAGAAACGGCAGAGTGTACGGCAGGGATGAACGCTCACCATGAAACAACCAGACAATGAGGATTGATTCATTCAGCTTCCTCTCAGTCCAAGTTGGCCCCGGTCCCCGCTGACTTAGAAGTCTCAAGTCCTTGCTTCTTGTTTTCTTCAAGCACTTCAAGAACAATAACTGTTGTTCTTACTGTACCTTCCTTCTCTGAGCACTGGGCTGCCTGGTTGCTCTCTTACCTTCATGGATGTAGAGCCAGATAAAACCGGGTGTCTTTCCCCACCGTGCCTCTCTCCATTCTTCCCCCCTCGCTGCCTTGGTGTACCTGGGGTTCTCGTTTTTCTTTTCTCTCTCCCCTCCTGTTGCCAAGGACCTGCAGCTGACCCTACTGCCGCTCTCTGACATCCTGATCACTACTCCCCTCCTGTTCTACGTTTCCTGTATCACAGAGCCACAACAAAACGCTGGCTGACCATGCCATTTGTAGGTTTCCACTCTAAAAGTGCAGTCACGAGAGAACGAAAGCACACCCAGGAAGATGTTCTCAAATGAAAACCCACTTAACTGCACTTCTTAGGTAACATCCTTGATAGGAGCCAGCCATCCTTGCTGACTTTTGCAATACTGACCGGTGCCCAGTACAAAGCCAGCACCCACGAAGCTACCCGCGCAAGAATTTACATGTAGTGAAACCTAATTAAATTTTGATATAATTAGTGTTTAGTTATGGCCAAGTGATGAAATTAAACAAGTCATGAACAGTGGCTGCTTTCTGTACTACACGTTGAGCAGAATTTTACAGAGCTTGGACTGGAGGCTTACCTAGAACCCAGTCAAGTTGATCAATATAGAATCTATTCACAGCAACTAGACTTTATTTGGCTTCTAGACGCCCAGTTGTCAATTAACTAATGAAGGTATAAACAATTAGCTGGTTAGGCTGTAACCAATTGTGGGATTGGCTAAGCTTTCGCCAATCAAGTTGTTTCTATGACAGGCTTCCTGTAACTGCTATGAGATCACATGGTTGGGAGTGTGCTCAGAACCTGCGGTGACTGTGCCTACTGCTCCCCAGTTTGTGAATTAGCTGACTTTTGTTCTGCTGTGCTCTATTTAATTGGTCTAAGGTACTTTTCCTTTTGACCTATGAAGCCAAGAATGTTGAGTGCTCAGAAGACTTTGTGACAAGAGAGTGTCTACAGTGGTTAATTCTGTGTGCGGGCTTGATGTTCAAACGGTATTCTGGATGTTTCTATGAAGGGCAGGGCTGCTTTCACATGAAGCAGTGTCCCCTGGGTAGGGTGGGTAGGCCGTTCCGAAACAAAAAAATGCTGACTAATCTCTGAGGATGTAGAGAGTCTCCCTCCTTGCTGCCTCTGTAGGAGCCATGGGTAACCCCTGAGTCCCGACCCTCCTGACTGTGGACAGGATGACATGTCTCGTATCCCCTTGGTCCCAAGCTCACTGACGCACTCTGCCCACTGCAGGGCCTGAGTGTTTTCATAATCTACAGGCAGAATCCCTTCCACAAGCTTACCTATGTCACACACATTGATGATAGAGATAGATAGAGTAGATGATATAGATGTAGATACATTGTAGCTTTACACACACACATGCACACAGACAAACACACACACACACACACACACACACACACACGTCCTATTGGCTTACCGACTGGAGAACTCTAATGCAGTCTCCCTGAAAGCAAAGCCACCAGAAGCCATTTTGATCAGAAGAACAATTTTTAATTTGGCTGACAAATCCTTTTTGACTCAGACGTCTCCATCTGTGGTGACTTCTTCCAATGCTTTAATAATAATAATGTTTTAAACACATGATCCAAATGTGTGTGTGTCTGTCTGTCTGTCTGTCTGTGAGTCTGTGTGTGTGTGTGTGTGTGTGTGTGTGTGTGTGGTGCACTGGGCCCTGGAAGTTTATTCAGCCTTCCATCTCATAGTGAGTCTGATGACCTACTAATTGCAAAGCAACCTGAGGTCTCAGTCTCCCCGTCCTCCCTGTTGTAGGAGGAAAAGCCAGCAGCAGTAGGAAGCCGCCAGCAGCAGCCGGGTGCCGTTTGCCCTTGTGCAGACATGAGAATCTGAGTACCTATTTCCCCTTGTTACAAGAGCAGAGAGAGCTGCTTCCCAGACCGAGGAATAGTATCACCTGCCACTATCTAGAGAAATGCCTTCCAAATCTCCAGTCTAGGAATGGAGTGGCCCGGCACTAATGCCGTTCCCCACCTCTGACAAACTACTGATGATAAAAGGAGTGAAGAACGTGGGCCTTTATTACCTGATGCTCAAAGGCGGCAGGTGATTTCACCTCAGGCTGAAGTAAGATCAAATAACATAGTTCCATTCTACAGACAGTTATTTCAGTGCACCAGTGACAATATTTTATGTTTGTAGTGATGTTTGTACTTTAAATACCTTGGATAGTAAAAATGAGGGAGTCTGGGTTTGAATGATGGATTCATGAATGTCGATATTGAATCAGAGGTTGAGGCTGCTACCTGCTGTGATAGAAGGAGGCGCAGGCTGCTGGGGTGGTGGCTTCAACCATCTCCTCAAGTGAGGGAGGCTACCAGTATCACAGCTGATGCATGGCTACTCTGAAGGGCATGAAATCCCTCTCTCTCTCTCTCTCTCTCTCTCTCTCTCTCTCTCTCTCTCTCTCNCACACACACACACACACACACACACAGAGAGAGAGAGAGAGAGAGAGAGAGAGAGAGAGAGAGAGAGAGAGATAGTCAACCAGACAGATCCACAGAGTTGAAGTTTGAATGTGGAATGTCTGCCACAGACTCCTACTTAAGCATTTGATCCCCAGAAATTGGCACTATTTTAGAATGTCGTGAACAGTTGCTGGTAGTGTTCTGCCACACAGATGAAAAGGCTACCTTTGTTTTACTCAACTCTTTGGTTGACTGGATGAGACCCAACCACATTAGGGTGGGCACCTTGTCTACCTCCCTATACTCTTAAAGACATGTTATAAAATGTAATTTGACCAAATAAAATGTGTACCTTGTATCTCAGTGAAATTGACAAATCATATTAACTATAAAAACCATGCTCTTAGGGTTTTGTTGCTGTGGAGAGACACCATGACCGTGGCAACTCACATAAAGGAAAGCATTTAATTGGGGCTGGCTTATAGCTTTAGAGGTTTAGTCCATTATCATCATGGAAGGAAGCATGACAGTATCCAGGCAGACACGGTGCTGGAGAAGGAGCTAAGAGTTCTGCATCTTGATCCATAGGCAGAAGAAGCCCCTCCCACAGTGACTCACTTCCTCCCAAGAGGCCACACTACTCCAACCAGGCCACACTTCCTACTAATACTACTTTCTGTAAGTCAAGCATTCAAACACTTGACTCTATGGGAGCCATACATATTCAAACCAACACAGGGACACCCTGCCCTGCAGTGTATATGTTTGTATTTCCTTGGCAGTGGCACTATTAGAAGGTGTGACCTTGTTGGAGTAGGTGTGTCACTGTGAATCTGGACTTTAAGACCCTCATCCTAGCTGCCTGGAAGTCAGTCTTCTGCTAGCAGCCTTCAGATGAAGATGTAGAACTCTCAGCTCCTCCTGCCCCATGCCTGCCTAGATACTGCCATGTTCCTGCCTTGATGATAATGGACTGAACCTCTGGACCTGTAAGCCAGCCCCAATTAAATGATGTCCTTTGTAAGACTTACTTTGGTCATGGTGTCTGTTCACAGCAGTAAAATCCTAAGACATCCCCATAGACTCTATGAGGGCCACACCTATTGAAGCCACCATTACCCTATAACTAGAAGGATCCTGCAGCAGCTGTCAAGATGGCTGGCCCAATTTCCTCCACCTTCTTCCTTTGCTGGCCTGAATCATGTGTACTTCCATTTTGGATGATAAGAAACACTTACACCCTCTACAAAGGCAGAGGTATTTGAGGACTTGAAGACTTCATGCAATAGAACCTGCATATGGATCAAAGACTTCATCTCTCATTTATAGAGGGGAACAAAGAAATGTCACCCGTTCAGAACACTATCCTCAGATGGGTTTCTGCCCTTCACGGCTAGCTCTTCACCCTTTTCCAAAATTACCACTGCCTACAAAACAGAATCATAGATCGGACGACAAATTGGAAAAAAATACCAATGTTCAAGTTTCGTTTCTGTGATTAAATCATTCTAACAGCAAGCAATGCAGGGAAGGAAGAAAGGAAAGATTCGTTTATCTGAGAATTCCAGTTTATGATCCATCAATGCAAGACAGTCAAATCCACAGGCACTGGTCACAACACATTTGCATCCATGAGCAGAGAGAAACGCTTAGAACTCAGCTTTCTCTCCTCTCTCACAGTCCAAGGCCCCAGCCAGGGATGTACCGCCCGCTGCAGACTAATCAGAAGAGTCATGCAGAGACATGCCCCCAGGCCAAGGTGATTTAGATAATTCCTCATAAAGATAAGACACTTTTCCCAGATTCTAGGTTATCTGAGTTGACAATTTGAACTATCACAACTTGTGACCAAACTACAGAGAAAAAAACCTGGCCTCTTGAGGGAGTATTCCATCCTTCTATTGCATAGTAGTACACACACACCCTGTCAAGTCATTCTATATCCACACAAAAATGATCATGACAAGCAGAGATGGCTGCTGGTATCATCATCACCACCATCACCACCACCACCATCATCATCTTCATTTTAATTTCTGAAGTGCAGACGATTGTCTCTGCTTTGACAATGACCTGGGATTAATTGATTCCTCATATTAAGCTAAGCCAAGCTATTCCATATCAAGCAAACGGTCCGATGTCTTATTAAATGGAAGGCTATTGCTTTGGAATCTCTTGTGAGGAGCTTTAAAAGCATCTTTAATGCATGTGCATACGGCCTTAAGGCAAGATTAAGAGACAGAGAAGACATTCTACTTTAGCAGGACAGACAGCAAAGCAACCCCGCCCCGCTGAAATTCTATTTCAATGGAAACCTATGGTCACAGAAAGATAGAAACACAGAGAACTCCTTGTTTGCTGCAGTGGCCTTTTGCTGTGGTAGTTTTGGTTACTGTTTGTGGCTGGGAATCAAACCTCGTGCCTGGCTCACTGCCGAGCTATAGCACCAGCCCCTGGGTTTCGAATAATAAAGGAATATTATTTATATTATAAATAATATTCGTGTTAATATTAAATGTCCCAGAAATCCTCACATTTTAGGAACCCTTTTATTATGCCGTGGTTTTATTTGACCATAAAACCGTCCTTGCCTGCTCTTTCACTCTCCTCCTTCCCTTCTTCCTCTTCCTTTTCCTCTTCCCTTTCCTCTTCCTCTCCTCCTCTCCCTCCTCCATATATACAAATATCAACATTTAGTCAATGGAGTTTGTACTGGCTAATTTTGTGTCAACTTGACACAGGCTGGAGTTATCACAGAGAAAGGAGCTTCAGTTGGGGAAATGCCTCCACAAGATCCAGCTGT
>NC_034601.1:78786282-78790394 GCF_900095145.1 Mus pahari | reverse complement strand
CTGTAGACCAGGCTGGCCTCGAACTCAGAAATCCACCTGCCTCTGCCTCCCAAGTACTGGGATTAAAGGCGTGCACCACCACCGCCCGGCTTGGACAACCGAATCTTGAAGGAAAGAAATATCCTAGACAAGATTGGGAACATAATTATACTAAAAGAAATACTCCATCATTGTCTACGTGAACCCTGGGCTTCTACTTTCACTGAATAGCCCATATTTTCTCTGGCGACCCTATCTCTTACTGACCCTAAGGAGAAGCAGTTGTCTTCTTGGTTCAGACTTGTATATTTAACAAAGCGCTACTACTTAGAGGGTCTCAGGAGCAAAACTGACAAGCCTGAGTTTCTTTTCTTTTTGTTTGTTTTGCTTTGCTTTTTGCAACAGTATCTCCTTCCCTTGGGTCTTCCTAGCTTCCGCTCCCTGGTGCTGGTATGGGAACAGGTAACGCCAGGCTCCCGAGGATGGTCCACTTCTAGGAGTTGATCTGGGCTAGAGATTCACCGTGTCCTCTGCAAACCTCTCCCCCACCCTACGAAGTACCTGATGGAGTAGCTGATGGGGTTACAGCAACCAGGTTTCTGGTCCTCTTGTTTCTAGCTGGGCTTGGTCCATGGGAACAACTGAGCAAAGATAACCGAGGAGTGGAGTGAGACAGATAATAATCTTCTCCTTTTCTACAGGCAAAGCCCTGATAAGCCGCGTCTCCACCCGGGGTCACGTTCTGTTCTGGAGGCGGGCTGTGGCCAGGGTGGGGTAGCTAACCTCTCCCTTAGACTCAGCCCTTCCTGTAGTTTCTTCCATTGTTCACTGTTAAAGACCTAGGAGAAGTGTTCCCAGGTGGTTAGCGAGGCCCCAGGGCTTGCTCAGCCCTTCTGATCTCCCTGGTTCTGTACCCTGCCCTATTCTTTAAACAGTCCCTCCCTGGGGTTGTCCTTGATCACCCCTGGGTGACTGTGCTCTTCTTCCGATCAGGACCGAGACTTTCCTGATATGACAGATGTGCAGCTGAGATTCCTGCTTTCAACCCCAATCCTAAAGCTTAGACTTGCTTCTGGTATTGGCAGAAAGTCACACCCTGGGGGTTTGAACACCTGGCTAACAAAGAGGGCCTCTGTTTCCCATTTCTAAATGAATCAGAGACAGACAAATACCCGGTCCATTTCCTAGGCTGAATGTAAACTATTGTTATTGTGCTGGCCCGTGTTATCACCAGCATCCTCAGTACCACATTTAGATTGAGTTGTTGGTATCACCTTGGGGGGGGGGGAACAGTATTTTTTAAATGCAATGGATGAGAATCTCTATAGAAAAGGAGAAGACGTGCCTGCAGACCTCGTGAAAGGATGGGAGCTGGGGTTGGGGTAGGAAGGTGAGCTTTGCCTCAATCCTGGGATCTGAGATCTGACCAGCAAAATTTCAGTATCCTTTGTCAGAAAGGAGAAGCCCCTAAAATATGCCCGTGAAGCCGCCTGTCCTCAGAGCACGTAGACACGATTTGATTTACATGGAGAAAAAAGAAAAAACTAAAACAGAAGACACCAGCTGAAAACTCTCGCCATTTCCCCCACGTTCTCCCCCACTCCAGCTATTTTTACATAATCAAATGGCTGTAGTATCGGTGGCATTTTGGAGGTTGCAGAGATTCTGAGTCACGTCCGTGTTTACAGGAATGATGGAGAGAGAAGGCTTGCTCAGTCAGCGCTTACTCCCTTTAGAAGATGTGAATAGCAATTAAGAAACTGGGGGCGGAGGGAGCACTTCACGTACAATTGTACCTAGTCCCAAAGACTTTATCTTTCCCTTCTCAGGACTCTGACCCGAGAAAACAGCCTCGGCCCAGACAGTGTTTGGTGACATAAAACACAGGGTAGTCGCCTGCCATCCTGGAATCTTGCCTTGTCTACAGGATTGTGTTTGGTTCCTCGGTGCACACCCTGACTCACTCGTATATACGCTCAGGAGGATGTCATCTGGGACCCACCTTGCCCATAGCACCCAGTGCAAGTCTGACTGACTCCTGGGAGAAAGACTTCATGTTCCAGTGCGTGTGACTCAGGTGATCACCTCATGGGCACAACCAGGGCCTCAGTAAACAGCCCTTGTAAAAGCAGCCTTTTATCTACCTGGCTTCAGGGCTGCTGGGGCGGGACGTGCTAGAGAAACCTGGGCACAACGCTTTTTTTAACGCCTCAGCAAAAGCAATGCATGAGCGCCGGGCTCTACTTGAACAGCCTCCTAAATAGAATCAACTGTGTCCTCCCAGAGAGAACTTGCATATGCTGTGAGAAAGAAACGTGCACATTCCCACTTGGTGAAGACAGAGGTTAGAATGGGAAGGGGCTCAGAGCCACCCAGGAACACTGTTGTCAGCACCGGGGGTGTCATTTCTGCTCCACCCGGGCACTTGCCCACGTTCTTCTTCCAGTGCTCTGTGTTCCCTGCTCTGACAACCATCCCTCTCCTCCAACAGCCAAGGTGATAGCTGAGTACACGGGTGCAAGCCTGGAATTAGGGAGGTGAGGCAAGAGGATTACTATGCGTTTAAGGTCAGCCTGGGTCTGTGCCTGAGCTAAGGGGATAACTCACCTTTTTAAAAAAAAAAAAAAAAATCAAATTCTGAGACTGGGTGTGTCTCAGGGATGGCCAGTGTGCTTAGTAAGGGCCTCCCGTTAAATCCCTTGACATCAAAGAGTAAAAAGGAAAAGAACGGAGGAAGGGGAGGACCGGAGAGAGAGGGAATGAGAAAGGCTGGGTGTGGTGGTGCACAGGTGTGGTGGTGTACATGCGGGGTACTGGCACTTGAGACACTGGGAGTGACATGCATGGAAGGCTACCCAAAGAGAAAGAAAATGGCCCGGTCTCAACCAACAAAAATAAACAGTAATCAAGGTTAAAGATAACAAAGGCCGGCCAAAGAAAGGATGTTCTAGTTATTCGAAAATACTTTGCTGGGAACTTGGGGACCTCAGAAGCTAAAACTAGAAAACAGGTTCACTGCAAGCATTTTTATAAACAGCGGGATTGTGAGTAAAAGCGCTAATGGAAATAACAGAGACAAACTCAAGACTATTCGGCTGAGCAATGTAATACTGCTAAGGGCTTGCTTATTCTCTAAGAAGTGTATTTATCAAATGACTTTACAAAATATCACGATTCTGTCTTCTATCTAACGTCCCCCCCTATATATATATATATAGATAGATAGATAGATAGATAGATAGATATAGATATAGATATATAGATATATATACACACACACATATATATCAAATAATCCCATCAAGCCTTCTAAGTAACCTAAAATGGGGCCATTGTAAAATAAAACAACAACAACAACAACAACAACAAAAACTCTAAAAAATCCACTATCTCAGAAGTGACTATATTACTATGTAATGGGACACACAAAAAATTCTTTCATAGTGCCACTTTGCTCCTAGGGCTAAGACAAAAACAAATACAACAAATCAAATCAAACCAATCGAAGCGAACACATATTGAGAATTTCATGCTTACATAAAATGTGGTTTGATCAAATCTCTCGATTCCATCTCTTCCAGTTCCTCCTTTTTCTTCTAACTTCATGTGGTCTCTTAGAAAAGAAGAGAAAATGGTTTGGAGAGATGGCTCCGAGGCTAAGAGGATGAGGGTACGGGTCATGAGTTCAATTCCCACCAACCACGTGGTGGCTCACAACCATCTGTACTGGGATCTGATGCCCTCTTCTGGAATGCAGGCACGCATACAAACAGAATACTATATACATAATAAATCTTTTTAAAAAACAAAACAAAAGGCAAAAACACCCCATGAAGTTTATTTGCTGTTGCCTGTATGCACACATACTGGAGGTTAGGTAGCCCCTTGGGGGCCACATCTGGGAAGATAGCTGACTCCTTAGCAGCTGTCAGTTACCAATGGCTTCTCGGGTAGTGGCTCCTACAGATGTTTCTTAGCGCAATCTTCTTGCTCCTGCCTTAATCTCTAACTTCAGCATGAATGAACCTGTTCACTGTCAGCCACACTGGCCTTACCCTCAAGTCTTTAAGTGGAGCCTATGTGCGTGCCTGCGTGTGTGTGTGTGTGTGTGTGTGTGTGTGTGTGTGTGTGTG